>NC_043967.1:1948107-2075607 GCF_902148855.1 Sphaeramia orbicularis
ATGTGCGTAGGTTTGTTTTTGCCCTTGAGATGCCATCAGTCTCATGACTTTTAAACCTCATCCAGTTTTACTGCTTCATTTCCAGACATGCATGACAAGCTTCAGATCAAACCAAAGAAAACAAATAAATTCAAGAAACCCAAACTTTCACAGCAAAATCTAAAGTAGCCCAAACTTCCTCTAACATTTCATAATGTTTAATTACAATAGTGCCTTTATGTGATGTTTCAGTAGATATGAGGGCCATCTGAATACTGCTGAATTCTAAAGCACAACAGGCACCTTGACTCATATCTGTATGACTAATAAGTGTTTTTTTTCCCCTGAAAAAAAATTAAAATCATGTGTATGTATGGACAACATTGGTGCGAATCATATATTAAGTCCATTTCTTGCTTGATAGTGTAATTTTTTGTCCAAATCCTATCCATCCTTTCTAATAGAAAACTATTGCAGTAACTTCATCATAATGCAGCACACATGAGCTGGTGTTGTCAGTCAGCAAGCTTTGTGTGTCAAGGCGCTGCAGAAAACCACAATCATGACAGAGAAGCCATTATGAGGGAGTAAATTTGAACGAGATAAAAAGTGTCAGTAACAACAACTGCGAGAAGGCAACAGAGCAGATAAAAAACTCTGACTGTGGGGTGGACAAACACACACCACCACTGACACACATACTCTCACCAAATTGCCACTGATTGCACGAGGAGAGTGCTGTTTACTCTGCACTGAAGATCTAAATGTGCCTCTAACTGACACAGCCAGAGCACAGTTCTACAGACAAATGCTGCAGAGATGGAAATGTCAATCTGGCCAGTGACTAAACAACTCCCACCTTTTCTCCGGTAGTGAAATACACCATTTCTGAAATGGAGCTTTCTAAAAAAATATGTTCTGCATGACAGGGCAGAATGTTTTTTTCCATTCACTCTTCCATTTTTTTTTACTCCTTTCTCTATATATCCTATCTCCTTTCTCTAAAAAAAGTCTAATTCAGTTCAAAACAGCCCCAACCACTGCCCAGACAAGCTTAAGTACAGAGGACTGTGCCAGTGTGGTCAGTCTGCCCCAAAACAAACCCACAAAACACCCACGCCGACAAAAATAGAGCATCTTTTCATATTTAGCACACATTAGTAAATGTTTAGCATCTTGAAATGTTTGGGGAGCCGCCTGTGACACCAAAGGGTCTATTACGTGTCTACCCCACCCTTCTGTCAGCACCTCCACGGATCTTTAAGTTTTGGTTTTTTAGGGGAGGTGGACTGCATGTACTTTTGATGTCTTATCCATTTAGCAAGCGTGGTTTTTAAAGTCTGCATGGTCCACTTGGTGACGGTGTGATTCTAACTTGCTCTCATAAATAATCTCGTTTCTCTTTCCACGTCCATTCATGCCATCACCTTGTGTACACATCAGTGGGTGTTCAGAGAATGATAGTTCCTGTTTACAAGCCACATCAAATCAAAGCAAAGCCAATTACGCACCACAAACCACCAGCAGCCGAGCATAGAAATAAATAGAGGAATACACACAAACTGCCAACTAGGTCCGTCAATACGACAAGGTGCTTTGAGAGGCACTGACCTAGTCTCCATTCTGTTTAAGCTTCATATCAACTTTAGATACATGATTGTCTGGTGAGAACCTCCACTAAATCAAGACAGTGCCTTGATTAAGCTGATTTGATGGCATACACATTCATGTCATCAGTTATTCTTAATGGTTCACTTGTTTCTTTTATTTTGTGTGATTATTTTTCATTACATCACCACCATTTACCCAAGTTTTGTTTAAATTATTTCACAGATTTTATTGATTTTTTTTCTTACACCATTGGTTGATGTGTTCTTGGTTGTATAGGAAATGAAGTGTCTACCTCAATATACTCAGATTAAATAAAGTTTGAACGAATGATGGATACAGTGCTATGGATAAAGTAAAGATCACTTTCAATGTTCAAATGCAATCACTAATATAGAATTTTCTCACCTGATGGGTATAGCTATGTATTACAAATTCATTATGGTTGTTATACTATAATGATATTGATATAACAGACGCAACAAATACTCCCATTTGAAAAGCAGTTTTGTTTGGGCCTAAATCAGTTATTGTATCAACTTGTTTCTTTTAGGTCCAAATGTTAAAAAAAATAATAAATAAAGTAGACAAATACCGAAAATATCTCATTTTGGTTATGTACATGAACGCACCACCCACTGCCTATTCACTGACTCACTGACGGGCAGCGCACCTCCGCTTCCCTGCTTCCATCTACTGACTGACCCATGTGTATTTACTGGAGATACAGATACCATGGCTCTGTCAGCTTCTGCGGTGGAAAGACTCCCATGCACTTCCTGTTCTCACTCATTCTTTGATGACATATGGGGAGGAGAGGAGAGGAGAGGAGAGGAGAGGAGAGGAGAGGAGAGGAGAGGAGAGGAGAGGAGAGGAGAGGAGAGGAGAGGAGAGGAGAGGAGAGGAGAGGAGAGGAGAGGAGAGGAGAGGAGAGGAGTTGATGGGTGAGCGTTCCTTTGCTGCAGCAGCTCCTAAACTCTGGAACCATCTGCCTCTCCATATCGGACAGACCTCCTCTGTCTGTTTTTAAATCCCTTCTTCAAATCCATCTTTTCTCCTTGGCTTTTAAAACCATGTGAGATGTCTGAAGGTACTATCTTTATTCTATTGCTTTTATTTGGTAGTGGTTTATTGTTCTTATTTATGTATTTTATTTATTTATTTTTGTCATTTTTAAATTGTATGGCCTTTTAATCTATTCTTGCATTTTATTCCTTTACTTAGGTTTTATTTATTCTTCGGTATAGTACTTCTTTCTTTTTTGTACAGTTTCTGTGTCTTTAAATCTATTCTTGTATTTTATTCTTCTATTTTGGTTTGAATTATTCTTCTGTACAGCACTTTGGTCCACACCAGTTGTTTTAACCCTTTCATGCATGAATTATGAGAGCCTTAATCAAGAGTGTTTTTATTCCTCTTTAGGCATTAAAAAAACAATATGACTGAAAATTTTTTATGAACCTATTTTTCATGGAGTTGCTGCTAGATACCATGCGTTTCATTTTTGAAGCAAAGAAACATGTATTTACTGATATACTGCGTGAAATCTATGAAATAAAGACATTTTTAATGCTGCTAATCTGATGTTTTCTCACATTTTGACATACTCTAATACTAGTCAATACTCACTTCATGAAGATAATATGCAAAAAAACAACTTTTGAGTAAAAAAAAACAAAAAACTGTTAATTGCAGTCTAATAACAGTAACAAGTATTTAACCCTTTCATGCATGAATTATGACTACCTTAGTCAAGATTTTTTTCTTTCCTCTTGGTTTTTATTCCTCCTTAGGCATGAAAAAAAAAAGCAATCAAGTTTTTTTCTAAATTAAGTTACAAAAATGTCCATGCGTTTATTTTTTGAAGTAAAGAAACATGTGTTTAAAACCCAATATCAGAAAGTGAGATAAAAACAATTAAATAAAAAGATTTTAATCATAGTAATCTGAGGTTTTCTCACATTTTAACATATTCTACTGCTAGTTATTACTCACTTCATGGAGATAATAAGCAAAAAAAAAAACTTTTTGTCTAACAAATAATTGATTTACACTCAAACATGTTAGTGCAGATCAGGTTTATCAAGAACATAAAGTTACAGTAATGGTCTGAATGTATGGGATGATGCATTAGTGTCCACTGTGTTGGCTGATATGGAACTAAAACAACAAAACCCATGAATATACAAGAGAACAGCTGGAGAAGAACTGTCCAGTGTAGTGACCAGTATGCATGAAAGGGTTAAAGTGCTTTACAAATGAAGTTGGATTGGAGAGGAGAAGACAGGACAGGACAGGAGAGTCCAGGGGAGGACAGGACAGGAGAGTCCAGGGGAGGACAGGACAGGAGAGTCCAGGGGAGGACAGGACAGGACAGGAGAGTCCAGGGGAGGACAGGACAGGACAGGACATGGGAGCAGAGGCAGCCTCATCCGATTACTGTGGAGGTAAAGCTTTATCCGCTGCTAGCATCTTGTTGCTCCACTGCAAAGTTACAACAGAACCTCTGGAAAACCGGAGCTACCGACTACTTTACCGAGACGACCAAACAGTTTGTAACAGTTTAAAGCTGTTCAGTAAAGTGTTTTCATGTGTAAACTCATCTCACCTGAGCTGCCTGGTCCACAGCAGCAGGAAGCGGACACAACACACACACACACACACACACACACACACACACACACACACACACACACACACACACACACACACACACACACACATTAGCTAAACACACTTACCTCGCTTTTTTAAATCGCTGTGGAGGGCCTCTTAAAAGTCGCCTTAATAGTCCATCCCTTCGTGTGTGTAGAGAAGACGGTCCAAAGTTTCACAGTCAGTGGGGAGGGCAACAGGTTGCCGCTGGGCACACACACAGGAGCTGCAGTCTGTGTCAGTCCAAACTCCAGCAGGCTTTGCGCGAGCTGCGGCACATACTCTGCTAAGCCTTTGCAGCCTGGCCCTGACGTCACAGCCACTCGTCACGTGGTTCTGCGGTGGCCAATGGGAGCCCGCGTTGTCCTGGCAACAAGAGCCCAGTACCTGGATGACGATTAGCATTGAAAAAAAATATGGAAAAGTCATAGTTTAATAACAATTACTTTTGGATCAAATACATCATCCTTCGTTTGTGCTTTTGACAGTCTTTCTGCTCTTTGTGCCAAACTGTACTATTTTAATGTAGTTAAGTGAGTAATTATTTGAAATATGGCAACCTCCTACTTCACATCAGTAAATGAAGTAAAAAGAAACACATGAGGAGCATTCAACTGAGTTATATTTATAGCTTCTTACTATCATTATTATTTTTTTAAACATTTTTTATCCAACCAAAACATGTTCATAAGCATACAGACGTCATTCTAATGCAACTTATGCAAATTAGATTTATGTAAATGTATATTTTGAACCTCAATTTTTGCATGAATTGTGTGTTTTGTTTATATTGCTCTTTTTGCTTAATGTTGTGTGTTCACAAGCTTTCTCTCTGTGGTATTCAAATAATCAAAATAAACAACTGCTAAATTAATTTGAAATGCTTGGCTCTATTTGCATTGTGTTGTCTTGCCTCTAACTGAGATGTTCTTTGGGGCAACAACTTAATAAGCTTAACGAGCATAATTCTGAGTAGTATACAGTGATGATGAGAAAGATGATGGTGACAACCACCATGCATTAATGGTCCAGTCCAGGTGTTCACATGCATGTGCATTGGGAGCCATGCTTTACCTAAGATGATTAGTGCAAGTCAAAGTCACAGGACGTATTCAGCCAGTGTCCCATGGAGCATTTACTTAACGACCTTATAAATTACTCTGAGAACACTCCCCCCCTTGTTGACTCAGCAAAATCCTGATGCTGAGAGCTTGATGAGTCATTCAGTCAAGGACCAAATACAAAAGATGTGTTCAAAGCTCTGAAAAATATGACACATGAATACAAGTCATCTTATTGTCTGTGAGCTGAAATTTTCCCTTGCATCATGCATCAGATATAATCTTACACTTTAGGCTGTGTGATAAGATCACAGCTATCATCATGATAATAAAAACATGTTTTACAATATTACAACAAATGTAAAAGGATATTTTTTCCAGTTTGAAGGCTGACCTTACGTTCTAAGTGAAAGCTGATTAAACCAAACCAGGACTGTGATTTTAAACTGGTCATTATGATCAGAATATGATAAACCTTTTAAAACTCAAAATATGGTGAAGTAACATTAAATAAAACAGCAGCAGGTGTTTGAAAATATAAATGTCTGAACAAGGAATATCAAGAAGATAAACTCCAAAAACAAAGGGGGAAAAATGGCACTGTTATAAAGATATTTATTTGTTTGTTTATTTGTTTGTTTGTTTGTTTGATCAGCCCTCTTACTACAGAGAATATAATAATAATAAATATTCTTAAGTGAAAGAGTAGGTCTATCTGGTTATATCAAAAACTCACTGACTCTGACTTTTGGTAATCTAAGATAAAAAAAAAAAAAAGTGGTTACCAACTTTCAAAAGAAAGTGGAAAATTGAAGTGGTTTTATTTCTTGTGATGCTTTGTGTAGGAACCTCTCTTCCTTGACTGTTACACCACTAGATGCTTACTTACTATTCACTGTCAGTGACAAATGAGCTATCATCATTGATCTTCTGTGAAAAGACACCTGTGAGACATGACATTCCTTTCTGTTTATTCATGAAACTGTAAACGGCAACATGTCACCTCTTTATTAATTTATTTAACTGGTCACATTGTTCAACATGTTTGAATGACTGGAAAAATACTGGAAATTTCTCACAGCAAACATTAGAACTGTTTTGTATTGATTTGCTGCACATACCTGGAACATTTACCATCATATGATAATTTATAGTTCAATTTAAAGTTTAAAATTAAATCCTAAACTGTCAGTAATTAGTGTATGGAGGAACTGTGACATCCCACTGATTTCTGAAATGCTATCTGAAGCCAGTAGTTTGTTTTGGCTTTTTGAAGCCAGAAGTGACCATATAAGAGCTAGTTTACTGACTCAGTGAAACTTCATCCGCAAGTGATTTTAAAGTCTTGTTGGTGTAACACAGGGCTCTCAAACTCATTTTCTTTCAGGTTCCACATTCAGCCCAATTTGATCTCCAGTGGGCCGGACCAGTCAAATAATAACTTAATAGTCTATAAATAATGACAACTCCACATTTTTTATATGCAAAAAATAACATTAAATTATGAAAACATTTACATTTTACAAACTATCCAAAACAAAAAAGATGTGAATAACCCGAAAAAAATGACATTTCTGAAGAAAAATAAGAAGAAATAATAATAAGAAAAATTTTATCCATATTCTGCCTCAACTTATGATTTCTACATGTGCATTACAGATCAGATCTACCAAGACACAAAACACTTATTGACACATATTGTTAAAATTGCATTTATTTTTCTTTAGACATTTCAGGTTGTTCATATTTATTCAGGTTATTGACTTTTTATTATTTAAGGACATCGGGAATTTAATGTTCTTTGCGGTAAATCAAAGAATAAAAACTGGTGTTGCCATTATTTATAGGGATGATGTCATATTATTTTTTTCACATTAAACCGAGAAGAAAATTTGGAGTCATTATTTCTAGGTTATTATGCTGTTATTTTTGAGTTCGACGCCCTTGGCTGTTAATATCTTCTGCACTTTGCAAACCAAACACAGCTACAATACAGAGCGGTCTTTCAACATGCAGGAAAATGCATTTTATTATATAAACTGAGACTCCGAAAATCCTTCAAAACTTGACATAGCAGACAACACATTCTATTTAACCTGAGACCTAATTAACAGAGGAAAATGTTTAAGGTGGACCAGGTTGCTTATTATTAGGGGTTCTAAATTAAATGGACAATAGAGTCCTGGAAAAATAGTACTCACTTAGTGGGCCCATTTGTAAAGAGAAGTCTGGGTTTTTGATCTGTTTTGGATCCATCCCCAGTGGCTTTCTGTGAGATTACAACTGGAAGTTACATCCATGTTGGATTCATTTTTGAGCCAAGATCTCTGCAAGGTTCTAATAGTTTTGGATTTTTCATTCTAGTTTAGTTTTATTTAGTTTGGACTTTTTTTTTCTCTAATTCAGTTAGTTTTAATTCGTTTTTAGAGCAGGTTCACTAGTTTTTATTAGTTTTCTTTTTTCTTCTAAATGTTTAGTTTTAGTTTAGTTTTAGTATTGATTTTAGTTTTGTCATCTCTTTTCTCTTCTTCTCTGTCGTCGTATTCACATAAATCCCAGACAGGACTCTGCTGCTTTCTCCCAACTTTAGTCTCCATGTTTCCAGGTAGAGTGGGGACCAGAAGACGACTGGAAACCACAAGTGAACACAAGTGACGGACCCTTAAATATCATATGGTGCCAGCAGAGAAAATTGCTTTAGGGAAATAAATCAATTTTATATCAATCCAACGTTGACAAAGATGAAAACGAAGGGAATTTTATCCATAATTTTTATACGTTTTAGTTAGTTTTATAAATACACAATACAGTTTCAGTTAGTTATGTTTTTTTTTTCTTTTAATTATAGTTTTTATTTATTTCAGTTAATGAAAATGTTTTTACATTTCCAGTTTTCATCAGTTCGTTAGTTTTCGTTAACATTAATAACCTTGCATCTCTGCTCCTTGTTTTGAATGAATATTTTTAATGGTCCACTTTGTTGTATTTAGTGACATGTAGTAATGAATTTTGAATTAGAAGCAAATGACTCAACTCTTTTCGCGTCACCTAAAGTGGCCAGAAAAAACATCCAAGCCCCTCATTAGAGGTAGTTTTTATTTCTTCCATTCTGGGCTTTTTCGGTAAGTCTCGTCCACACTCAATCACAGATATATGTGTCTTAGAACTCAATATAAAATAAAATAGAAAAAAAGAAGAAAACACAGTCAGAGCTACTGCATGGTGACATGGTGGTGCAGATGATGGCTCACTCAACAAAACAAACCCACAATCATTTTTGTTTGTTGTAATTAAACGTTAACAAAACAAAATCATGATTATATTCCATTTGTACAATTATGTGTTCCTAAATCCCCTTAAATTTTACAGATTATACTTTAAATTGTGTTCTATATATTTGTCCTGTTTTTTTCTCTTCCTCAGATTTAAATAAGGCTTGGATGAATGAATATTTAACCCTTAGATGCATTAATGACTGGACCCACACCTTCATATTCCTTCAGTGATCAGGGTTTACAGTTGAGGACAAACCTCCTGTTGTCTTCTCATGTGTGACGAGCCGCTTTTGGAACTTACTGAGGCAGAGCCATAGTGCACTGGTGGTACCACTCATGTATTCATGGTGCTGAGCCATGACAAAGGTGTGGGCGTTCGGGGTGCCGGTGTCAGGTACAGCGGTCCATGGTGTTACAGCACCACCTTTGACCACTTTTGTGTTTGACGCTAGCAGGTGTCGGTGCAAACCATTTGGTCCATGACATCTACCCCTTTGGTCTGGCTGTCGAATGTAGAATGATCGAGTGTAGAATGTAGGATGAATCAAAGGTTGAGATGAAATTTCATTTAGAAATGAATGTGGGTCATTTTTGACCCACTTATGGAAGCTTGGGGTAGTAATACCAAAACTACGGTCCAATCCCAGTTCACCCCTCGGCCCCTCCCCCTTACTCCTACCCCTCCATTTTGCACGTTCACATGAAGGGGTAGTGTTGTTCCAATTCTCAATGAGTCAGAGGGGAAGGGCTAAGGTGGGGGGGGGGGGCTGTTTGGGCCTCAAAACAGAGATTTTTCTGGACCACACGATGAACGGAGGGATATGAGAAATCTCCCATCATTCTGCTTGAATCATCGGCAAGATGGAGGTAAATACAACAAAAAAGCGCAGCAGTGTGATGAAAAAAACCCACATAAATGTACATATTTTCTTCATTAACAGCTTAATCATTTAATTGACTGTTTCATGCCGTTTCAATGTGTTATAGACCGCATTTATGCAGTTTGCGGTTGGTAGACACAAAAAGATGGCCAAAGTCCATGGAACAGAAACAGTTCCAGCTGCTGATGGCAGATGTCACATCTGTTTATAGTGGTGTCCATGACTGCTGATGACCGAACAGGTCTGGAAGGGTTGGACCATTTCATAGGGGGATGTTTCAGTGGGTAGTGTGAGTATCAAGTGCAAGGGCCAAGGGGGAGGGGTAAGGGGGAGGGCCAAGGGGTGAATTGGGATTGAGCCTACAATTTTATAAAATTCATAAAAGGTAAATTAAACATTTAAATGTCATGATGTCAAAAGTTGTTTTTTGATGAATACCTAGAATATGAACAACTTTTTTTTTTTTTTTTTACAAAGATATTGCAAGAAAATAACCTCACCATGTCATTTTTGACCTGATTATGCATTTAAGGGTTAAATAGATACATATACATTATATAATTTCAACCAGAATAAATATAACTGATTAAATGTTTAATTTACATCTGGTTACTGGTGTGTGAATGAGTGGATGTGACACACTGTAAAGCAGTACTATTAAGATTGAAAAGTGTCGTAGAAATGCATATCCATTTCCTATTCAGCACATGTAGAAAGTCCTGTACCAGAGCTGGAATAATGGAGCAAATTCCAAACATTATCAAACACTGGCGTTTGCAATGCAGAGAGACATCTCTAAACAAAGCAGTGCCAGGATGACAATGAGTGCAATGGCAACATTATTGAACATTAAAGCTGTGTTTTCCTGAGAACAGTGTAATTCACTCTTAACATAAGTCAGAGCTCATCAGTGTGTGTGACCCTGAGGGAGAGTCCCTGAGTGCTGGAGAGCTAGCGCTGCAACCTCTGACTAATAGCTTTGCATAACATTGATCCATCTGCCTGTTCAGTGAAGAGCAATCCTCAACCCAGCACTCATCTCTGCACACACACACACACATACACACACACACACACACACACACACACACACACACACACACACACATACACACACACACACACACACACACACACACACACACACACACACACACACACACACACACACACACAGTAGTACAGCTCTGGTCGACCACAGCTCAACTGCCAAGAGGCTTTGAACTGTGAAGAGCCGTGGTCTAAATCAGCCGGCCCATGGCTCTACACGGGCTCTGTCATTAGGTAACAGCGGCTTTACAGGCAGGGATAAGTAGCTGATGCTGGATGGAGAAGCCACTGAGCTGCGCAGTAGAGGACCAACAATGTCTTGTCACTAATTACCTGTTACCTAACTAGAATGACTTAACCTTGTGCTGCTCTGAACTCACTCCCAGTGTGTCCGTAGTTTTGAGGTGAGCTGTCAGTCCTCTACTGAGGAAAGTGGTACTGCTCAGAAGGTCTGTGAAAGTCAAACTATCTCCAGACCCTTTGTTGAATAAGTTACACGAGCATGTGGTAGGTTTCAGATCACTAGTAAGCTTGTAAGAACTGTAATCTGTTAATTACTTCAAGATAATGTAGTTTAACTTGTTATGTTGCTTATATAAGAAATGCTTAAAAACAGTGGTTCCCAATTTTTTTGGCTCCTGACCCCATTTTAACATCACAAATTTCTGGCGACCCCAGACATTCAAAACAGAGACTTTTTTTTTTTTTGCAAAAATTAATTTTTTTTGATCATGTAATAGTTGGCTGGACTATGTTGCAAATAAATGTTAATTTCAGATGACATTTAGTCTATATAATGTCTATTATTGTGGACAGAGGCAGTAAATCCAGGTGTAGATTACTGCACAAAAGGAGAATGTGATTTTCCTTGGTCAGGATCTGTCCAGTCAGTCCAGCTGTGATTTACAAGGAGGACAATTAATACTGAACAAACAAGAACTGAAACTATGAATTATGAAAGAGCTGCAGCATCTGAAACTGACCACAATGAACATTAGACACAGAAACAGAACCACAGTGCTGCAGTTTCACACTCAGTTTGTCATGTCTGTTATGGATTGGGATTGTCTTCTCAAGTCACCATATATTTTTTATTAGTAAGTTTTTTGTTTGTTTTTTCTATCAATTACTAGAAATTCCAGGTGACCCATCGTGGGGTCCCGACCCCAGGGTTGAAAAACACTGGCTTAAAAGCAACACATTTTCACCCCATCTTACATACTTGGCCAGAGCATCGCCTCTCAATGCAGAAGTTCACCTTAGAGCGCAGGTGTCAAACATGCGGCCCAGGGGCCAAAACTGGCCCACCGAAGGGTCCAGTCTGGCCCTTGGGATGAATTTGTGAAATGAAAAAATTACACTGAAGATATTAACAATCAAGGATGTAAAAATCACTTTAGGTCAACTCAACCTAAAGTGCATCAGACCAGTAAAATACTATCATAATAACTTATAAATAATGAAAAACACAAATTTTCCTCTTTGTTTTAGTGTAAAAAAAGTCAAATTACACAAAAATGTTTCCATTTAGACTAGTCCTTATAAAAAATGTGAAGAGCAATATATGAGCAAATATGAACAACCTGAAATGTCTTAAAAGAAGTATGTGGAATTTTAATAATATTCTGTTATTAAATGTTTTGTGCATTTGTAGCTCCACTGTGATCTGTAAGTTATAATACACATATGTAAATGACAAACTGAGGCAGGATTTTGTTAATATTGTACTTACTTTTCTTTAGAATTTTCAGGTTGTTCGTATTAGTTCATGTTATGTTCGAGTACAGTTCGTAGATGTAAACATTTTCAGTACAGAATGTGACTTTTTTTTACTCAAAAACAGAGAATAGTTTGGAGTTGACATTATTTATAAGTTCTTATCCTGTTATTTATATTATTTTACTGGTCTGGCCCACTTTAGACCATATTAGGCTGTATGTGGAACTGAACTAACATGAGTTTGACAGCCCTGCCTTAGAGCGTCATTTTTCCACACCTGAGGTGGTCCAGCTAACACCTTGACAATACCATGGATACAGGTTAGTTTTAAGTAAAAACACAACTTAGTTAAGGATAATAAAATATGGTTAGGGAAGGGCTAAATTAAACAGACAAAGAGAGAAAACATCCAAATAAACATAGCATGATACTGAGCAAGATACAAACCTGTTTCTCTGCAACCTTTGGTGTTCGACTATAACCACCCCAACTTCTACTGCAGTTTTTCATACTTAACAACATTACCTGGTCCGTGTTTATTAATAATAATGATAAGAAGGAGAACTTGATCATGAGCTGTTTAAACTGAACAATAAAGCTAAACATCCAACAAACAACATTGTGTACTTTCAATATTTAACCTTTTCTGATTTCAGAACCATGTTGCTCTATGAATGTATGAAATAAGAAAATTCCTAAAACAAACCAAAAGAAGACATTTATGCATGCAGGGTCCAAACTAGCCATAAATACCAACCACATTTTGGGGTCACTGAATATATAAATTGGGAAATTGCCATGGTTAATCAGGTTAGACTAACATGACTCACTGTCCACTGTAACTACCATGACAGCAGCAAACCACTAACCACAGCTATCTGACCCCCTACAGCAGTGGTTTTCAACCTGGGGATCAGGACCCCAGTTGGGGTCACCTGGAATTCAAATGGGGTCGCCTGAAATTTCTAGTAATTGATAAAAAATAAAAATAAAAACTTACTAATAAAAAATATATGGTGAGCTGAGAGAGACAATCACAATACATGACAAACTATGAGTCTGAAACTGCAGCACTGTGGTTCTGTTCATCTGTGGTTCTGTTCATCTGTGGTTCTGTTCATCTGTGGTTCTGTTTCTCTGTGGTTCTGTTCATCTGTGGTTCTGTTCATCTGTGGTTCTGTTTGTCTGTGGTTCTGTTTATTTGTGGTTCTGTTTCTCTGTGGTTCTGTTCATCTGTGGTTCTGTTTGTCTGTGGTTCTGTTTATTTGTGGTTCTGTTCATCTGTGGTTCTGTTCATCTGTGGTTCTGTTTCTCTGTGGTTCTGTTCATCTGTGGTTCTGTTTATCTGTGGTTCTGTTCATCTGTGGTTCTGTTCATCTGTGGTTCTGTTTCTCTGTGGTTCTGTTCATCTGTGGTTCTGTTCATCTGTGGTTCTGTTCATCTGTGGTTCTGTTTGTCTGTGGTTCTGTTCATCTGTGGTTCTGTTTGTCTGTGGTTCTGTTCATCTGTGGTTCTGTTCATCTGTGGTTCTGTTTCTCTGTCAAATGTTCATTGTGGTCAGTTTCAGATGCTGCAGCTCTTTTATAATTCATAGTTGGAGTTCTTGTTTGTTCAGTATTAATTCTTTTTTTTTTTTTTTTAACTTTTATTGAAGCGACACCAAGTGACGAAGAGATTTACGTACAGTATTATACAATATTTACATTACATCATCATAATGTGTGTGTGTGTGTGTGTGTGTGTGTGTGTGTGTGTGTGTGTGGGGTGGGGGATGGGGGTGGGGGTTAAGATATATGGCATGTAATATACTAAAGAAACACATGTCTGTCAGTAGTAAAGATCAGTGTCCTGTCCTGGTTGTGTAAATGTTCTGTGTGTGGTGGAGTGTGTACGATGTGTATGTGGTGTGACTGTTGTGATGAAGACTTTTCAAGAAAAATAAAATAAAATAAAATAAATAAATAAAAATCAAATCAAAAAAGGATAAATAAATAAATAAATAAATAAATAAATAAATAAATAAATAAATAAATAAATAAATAAAAGTCAGGGATTTGACCAAATACAATCATTAGGTAGCTGAAACTAAATGAGATGAAGAGAAAGGAAAAGGAGAGAGAGAGAAAGAAAGAGAGAGAGAAAAAAGAGGAAAGCGGGGGGGTTAATAAAAATAAATAAGTAAAGAAATGAAAACAACCAAATGAGATTCAAAGTACAGTTTATCTACATTTAATGCCATTGCCCCCACTGCCTCACCTCACCATCACAGCACTGCTGCAACTTTATTTATTTATTTACTTTTGCTTTTTGTCAGCCTTGTTAATCCAAGCTGGACTGTCTGCTCATATCCTGACCAAGGAAAATCCAACTCTCACTCAAATTCTCACTCTGCCTCCGTCCATAATAATGTACATTATGTGGTCTACATGTGGTTATTGGACTGTTAAGTAACTATATTTGTATCCCAGCCCTTGGGCTCAGGTGTGTACCTTACATACAGTAGAATGTGGTGTGTGTAGCAGTGTGCTTCATGCTGTACGCTTTCCCCTCAACAGGCTGAGCATGGGTCAAAGGGCATCACTGAGGAGCAGTCCGAGTACAGGCTTTGCGTACGGTCAGGCTGTGCGCTGCACACTGCGTCATGACAGGCAGACTAAGACTTAGGCTGACTGGATTACCCAGCAGGTGAATTTATTCTCAACTAGAACATGCTGAGAGTTGCGTGTTGAGCGTCCTCAGAACCTTTAGGGAGGCACAGGCGTTAGCTGGGTGTGGCTTCATGGCTTTATGTTTGTATTCATGCATGGGGGCATCAGCTTCAGAAGGGGGGGGGGTCCTCTGTACATGTACAGAAGAAACCCACAGACCAGCTCTGGAAGAAGCCTGAGTCACTAAAGACTAGTTACATAAGAGTTTACCTTCCGTTTGTCTGTCGTGCAGATGTCCTCGAACAGGGTGAAAGAGTGGGAGTGAAAAGAAGAGCAAACCTGGTGTTTTCTCTGAAAATGTATGATGCATGCTAACACTTCACACTACAATCGTAAACTGCATTTTTAAATGCATGATTGGAGGACAGCTTTTTTTATTTTATTTTTAAGATAAGATGAGCGGACAGTCATAGCATAATTTTATGTTTCAGTCATTAGAATTTGTTTCATTTATGTTTGACTGTTAAGAATGCAGCATATGATCATCTTCAGGCTAAAACTGTATCAGCTAAATGCATGAAGATTCTATACTCCATTGGTTCTCATACTTTTTACACTTCAGAGCCACTTCAGAAAACATCTGGCTGCACAAGTCCACCATGATAAGGGAACGTACTGGTAGGCCTGCTACGGACTACAAGTTTACCTAAATACCCTCCTGTCAATCATCCACCCTTCTTCAAATGGTTCCCTTTTGGAGCCATGATTGTATTTTAGAAGCATGCATTATTGTTAGCTACATCACTTTACTGTTTTATCATCACATGGAAAAAAGGAGACAAAAAAAGATTTTAAAAGATTATTTTTAGGACGTTTTTTTTAAATTACAAAATAGTTTGATTTTAATAATACTGAGCACAATTTAACTAGTAACAAACTAAAACAATGGTTTAAATCATATCATGACAAACAAACATCAAATCTGTCTGAAATGTTCATGGCCTTAAGTGTAAAAACTGGAGCGTAAAGAAATGATGATAGAGTATTATATGTAATTTCAGTTATGATTTGATTTTACAGTTTGAGGACTATGGTTACATTAGTTTACAATACATAAATATTTAATAATAAAATATGTATTGCTGTTAAGCAACATACTTCGAGAATAAAAGTATCAGAAGTTGATTAGAATTCGGTCAATAATAATGTAAAGTTAAAAATGCTAGCTGACTGGAGTTTAGATACAGTATTGGGTTGAAAATTTTAATTCTTCATTTTATTTATTAATTTTCTTAATAATGTGAGGATGGTATTTGAGCTATCAAGTCTACTTTAAAACACTGTTGGTGCATTAGAATACTTTCACTTTTCACATTCCTTCAACTATAAGGTTTATAAGTCTATTATATGCAGTAAGTACATAATAGATATATAATACAAGTCTTAGGCCACCTATAGCTCTGCTGTTTTTGAGGGGTTGAAATGAGAATACATATTTATTTCTCATTCTCACTTCTTCAGATACAACTAGACACTACAGGGACTATATGCACAGCCTTAAAAGACCCACAGAAAACTGAACTAAGGTGTTGTAAAGGTTAAAGCCATTATTTTAGTGTGACCTCTGAACCCACGACAAGAAGCAGCACAAACGATTCCAAACATCTGACATCTGAATGAAACCTGGGAATGAATGGCATAAATGTCATATTGGTTTATAGAAGCTGTTTTTTCCTTGAAACTTTTGTTTTTACTGCTGTACGTACATGCTTCACATATTTCAGATTAGATTTAAATACAAACTGACAAATGCATATGTGTGCACATTAGAACTTTACTAAACCACCAAACCTAATGTTGGACTAAGACTTTTGCAGAGTACTGTACCTCTGTAAAATCTATGTACACATGTAATAACACTTTAACATTTAGCTTGAAAACATTAACCCAGCAGCATTGCTGTAATTTGTGTTCCAATTCATCATATCAGTGCATGTAATCACAGCGCATTTATCACATCCATGAATTACAAATTCTAAATGGCATCATTTCAATAAATACATAGTTTAGTCCAGTGTGGGGATGTAACAATATGAAAATTTCATATCATGGTTATTGTGACCAAAATTATCAGGGTTATCATTATTATCGTGGTATTGTTGAAGTTGTGCTCAAAATGTTCAAAAAGTACTAATACACACACTGAAATAATTTAACCAAGTTGTATTTAAAAACAACAGCAACAGCAGCAAAAACAAATAAAATAATTGGCACAATGTCCCTTCTGTGTCAGAAACATTCCAATATTAACCCTTAGTGGTCTGAGTCTATTTTGTCTGTTTTTCAGTCCTTTTGATTTTGCCTTTATATAGTATATAAACAAATGTTTACTATACCCATGTTTGGGATCTGTTCTTTCAGCACAACTTCATCTATATCATCTGTCTATTATTTTTTCACTTTAACCTACTATAAAAACACAAAAGGACAGAAAACACAAAACTATGTATAAAATCCGTTTTGAAAAATGTATATAATTTATTGCATAAATAACACACAGATGCTTAACGAACCTTTTCAAAGACTTTAAAAGTGAATATTGGTTCCAAATATTAGGTATAGAAAATTAAAATTATTATAAATTAAAACCATACTCACATATTTGACATAAAAGCAGATCTTTTCATAGGGTTTTTTCCCTAAGAGTGTGGTAATCAAACACAGTTATCATGATAATTAGAATTTAAACGGTAATACTAACCGTCTGCAATTTTACCATGGTTTATTGTTATACCGGTAATGGTTCCATCCCTAGTCCAGTGGTGCTACTGCTGAAAACACTGTAGACATGGCACTGCTTCTACATCAGCAGAGTCACCTGTGTGGCTTTGAGTTGCATTTCTATGTTGTCTGGAGTGAAATGAGCAGCTTGTTGGTTTCCCAGAGCAGTGTGGAGCCGCTGAGGCTAAGCTGAGTCCTGATGGCCTCTGGACTCACGTCAGCAGTCTGTAATGGACAGGCTGGGTTTACTTAAGGACGTTCTGCCTCAGCATCTGCACTATCCTGTATTATGACAAATGTCACACCATACAGCAAGCACACACTCAACAGAACACGTTTTGTCCCAGTAGGTCATGACATGAAACGTATATTTAGAGAAAAAAGCACAAAGCAAGAGACACTGATGAAACATGTGATGGATTATTTTCAGAGGCGGCACATGAAAGTACGAATGCTTCATTATGTCTGTGGAGTTTTCAGTTATCTGAACTGTTCTACTTTACTTTTGTACTACTCTACTCAAAACAGGCTAGTTACTTCAGTTTTAATGATCTATTATTTTTATTTGACATCATTTCACAAACACATATAAAACAGAGTTTCATGTCAGCACCAATTCAACCAGGAACCAAAGGTCCCTAATTGCTCAGTTGCGTACAGGAATCCTGTTCTTGGCCTTAGAAACTGGGAGATTGACCCAAACCCCAGAAGAAAACAGACTCTGTGGACTGTGTGATTTGGGGGAAGTGGAAAATGAATCCCATTTTCTTTTGTATTGTCCTCTATATGATAAACTGAGAGCCTCTGTGTTTGATGACGTGTTTATCTGAAATCCTGATCTGTTCTGGAGCACTGATGATGACAAGATGAAATAGCTGTTTAGTTCTAATGTATTTAAATTTGCATTATTTGCCTGGAAAAAGCAGCAGATGTGTTTGTTTAAATAGGTCAATACTTTGTTTTGTTCATATCTATTGTGCCTGTTGTCTGGTATTTGGTCTTTGGTTTGTATTTTTGGTGTCTTATAAGCCCATGGAAGGGCTGGGCATGTTCTTATGCAAGACACAAGAAGAAAAATATTCATTCATTCATTCATTCATTCATTCATTCATTCACACATTCATTCATTCATTCATTCACACCTTCACAGATTTCAATGTAAATAGATGGAGCAATACCACAACAAACTTGCTCTCTTTGTGCAACCGCTGGAGAATATTATGCATTGTAACTATAACAGATTAAAACTGTAAAGACAAAACCACAGTCTGATTTTGTACAACTTTTTTCTACTGGAGTTCAGATGGTGTATACATGTGCCATTTGTGATTCTTTCTATAGTCCTCCTCCCCCTTAATATCCCAGGCAGAGGAACACCTTATGAGAACTTGAACCACTTAATTCTGTGTTATTGATCAGAGAAGAACACTGTCAATGCTGCAGTGGAGCAGTGAGATAATCGCTCTGTCCATGACTTGAATCAGCACTTTTTAAAAGGCCACCTGCTTCTTCTGGAACTTGGCTCAATATGTGAAGTGGCTTAATAAAAGCTTCAGTAACTCCTGTTCTTTAGAGAGAGAGAGAGAGAGAGAGAGAGAACAGAAAGGAGGAAGGTGTGAAGGAAGCGTCAGAAGGACAGGTGTATAGATCTGAACAGAGGACTGGATGAACAGATACCACTTCAGGTCCAGGTGAGATTATGTAACAGTGAGACTGAAATAATCTGTTGATCTGCAGCCGCCTCGCACACATGGCCTTCACTGACTGCTGCCACAGGGAACACCTCATCCTGACTGTCCACTTCCAGTGTGTTTGGGTTTAACTACAGCAGTGAGTCACAGAGGATGGGATCATCGATTACAGGTCCTCACCTCCTTCGATCACATCCACCTCGCTGAGTCCTTCCATCATATTCTCATTAAGGGAAGTTAAGGTGATGGCAAAACACAACATCATATATGAAGCATCCAAGGTGGTTCACTGCATGTTATTCACATGTTCTGATACATTTCCTACCATCCACATCAATAAGGGACTAAATTAGCCCCCACATCCACCCCATGATTTAACCCACAGGTGTCAAACATGCGGCCCAGGGTCTAAATCCGGCCCACGGGATGAGTTTGTGAAATGCAAAAATTACAATGAAGAAATTCCACTGGTCTACAGTTTTTTAGAAATGATTTGCATCAGAGATTAAATGTGCTAAATGTTATGTATTTTAATAAGATTAATTGGAAAATAAATGACTAAAGTGCCAGTTTGCTGATGTTTTCAAGGTATATGATTAAGTGTTATTACACATATATATTGGTTTATGCACATTTATATAATAGTTTTATAAATCTTCCACTAAATAGAAGCTGTAAAGTGAATGTATTCTAATGTGCAGACAGTGTTTTGAAGTAGATCTTGTAGCTCTGAGACAAATATTCCTTTGGAGTCAAACCCATTCTCTCATTAATTCTTGAATTTCACATTTTGACCCAAGGCTGTATCTTGGAAAGTTCAGCCAACCAGCATTTTTTACTTGATTTTTCTTTATCAGTGACTCTCATGTGGTAATTTCATTACTTTTATTCTGGAAGCATTTTCCTTGTAGCCCAGTGTTATCAATCATTGGTGTCAAAATCATTTTAATTCAGGTTCCACATACAGACAAATATAATCTCAAGTGGGTCAGTCCAGTAAAATACTATTGTAGTAACCTAGAAATAATGAAAACTGAAATTTTTTTTCGTTGTTTTAGTGTAAAAAAAGGAAATTTACATGAAAATGTCTACATCGACAAACTTTCCTTTTTTAAAAAATGTGAATAGCCTGAATAAATATGAAAAATCTGAAATGTCTCAATAGATTTATGTGCAATTTTACCAATATTCCGCTTGTTAGTAAATATTTTGTGTTTCTGTAATTGTAAAGTAAGTTGTAATGCACATGTGTAAATAATAAACTGAGGCAGAATATTGTTATTAAAATTGCACCGGTTTTTCTTAAGACATTTCAAGTTGTCCATGTTCTTCAGATTTTTAAGGAAACTTTATAGATGTAAACATTGACATAATTTAATTTTATTTTCGTCACTGTTATTATTTTACTTATCCGGCCCACTGGAGATCTTATTGGGTAGAATGTGGCCCCTGGACTAAAACGAGTTTGACAGCCCTGATTTCAAAGCTTTACATTTCTCACATCAAACGACTCAATATTAATAAGTAATAAGTAGAATACACTGTATACTGGAAGATGTAGGGCTTCAAACGTTGCATACAGGCCCATAAATGCCGAGTAAAGCAGTTGTGTGGTGACAAAAACATGTTTGTCCAAATAGAAATAGATCTAATGTGTGATTAGACAACAGGTTTATTTAATATGAGTATTTTGTTTAAATCTGCACAAGAACTACTCTCTGCTTCGAGACACAGTATCTAATGCGCAAAATAAAACTAAAGAGGCTTTACAGTAAGAGGGGCATAAACATATACAGCTGACAACAAGTTAATGCACTGGTTCCACCTACTGGTGACATGACGCACCTCACATTTGTGTCCCAATGCGGCTTCCAGTTTTGAAGGTGTGAGTGTTTTCAGTTAGTTAATGAGTTAGTTAATAATAACTGGGATTCCCCTGACTGTTTAATGCAGTGGTTACCTGCCTTTTTCCACTCGTGACCCCATTTTAATATGACAAATTTCTGGCGACCCCAACAATTCAAAACGGAGACTTTTTTTTTTTTGGCTAAAATTAATTGGTTTTTGATCGTGTAATAGTTTTCTATACTATGTTTCAAATCCAGGTTAATTTAGAGGACATTTAGTCTATATAATGTATATTACTGTGGTCAGAGGCAGTAAATCCAGGTGTAGATTACTGCACAAAGGGAGAATTTTATTTTCTTTGGTCAGGATCTGTTCAGTCAGTCCAGCTGTGATTTACAAGGAGGACAATTAATACTGAACAAATAAGAACTGAAACTATGAATTATGAAAGAGCTGCAGCATCTGAAACTGACCACAATGAACATTTGACACAGAAACAGAACCACAGTGCTGCAGTTTCACAACCACAGTTTGTCTGATATGTATGTGATTGTCTCTCTCAACTTGCCATATATTTTTTATTAGCATTTTTTTTTTAAATGTTTTTTTGTTTCGTTTTGTTTTTTTTAAATCAATTACTAGAAATTCCAGGTGACCCTATGTGGGGCCCTGACCCCAAGGTTGAAAAGCACTGATTTAATGTCTGCCATAAGCTTAAAAAGATTATTGTGACCTCCTCTCATATTTAAAATATTATGTTTTCATCAGCCACAGATTAGAAGATTTTGTAAAGACTGGAAATCTTTCAGGAGTTTGCATGTTCTCCCTGTGTCTGCATGATAGGTTCATGGGTTCATCTAAATTGCCCATAGGTGTGAATGTGACAGTGGTTGTTTGTCTGTATATGTTCAGCCCTGTGATGAACTGGCAACATGTCCAGGGTGTACCCCGCCTTCACCCATAAGTAGCTGGGATAGGCTCCAGGCGACCCCCATGACCCTAGTGAGGATTAAGCGGGTTCAGATAATGAATGAATGAATGGAAATCTTTCATTACAGTTTTTCACAATCATGAAGACACACTTTTCCAAAGCTGCATGCCTTTTCTCCAAACTGTAACTGTAAACACAAAACTAAGAATTCAAATTACATTTACAAAATCTGTCACTCTTCTTGGAAAAACCAAACTGCCTCAAAACTATCGGACCTGCAGGCAAAAGCAAACACTGCTTCAGATCACACACACAAAAAGGCAACATGTGAACACTACAGAACAGTCACTACACACAGCAACATGGAAAACTCTGCATCCAGCACATGCACAACAGAATGATTATTACATATTGTAAATACATTTAGCATTTCTTAAAAGACCACAGAAAACTGTAAATGAAAAGCCCATTACTGTAAAATACTCAAAAATCTTGTACATCTTCAAATCAAATTGATGACAGATTCATTCTGCTTCAGCATCATGTCTTTGTGCAGCATCCGGACAGAGGACGTCATCCACCTCACAGGTTCTCCTGTTGGTGTGTCTCTGAACTGGCTTATATCATGTACAGTTGGTTTGATAACTTCATTTGAAACAAGTGTGTTCAGTTTTGAGTGGTTGTGTTTACTTGTTGACAACTGTGCTATGTTTGTGTTTAACGTTTTCCTCCTGTGTTCATTTTACAGCTCATGTGCATCGCAGTGACAAATGTGTTTTGGAGAGTGAGAATGTGTGTAGAGCAGGGCGGTCAGACTCATTTTCTTTCAGATTCCACATTCAGCCCAATTTAATCTGCAGTGGGCCGAACCAGTCAAATAATAACATGATAGCCAGTAAATAATGACAACTCCAAATGGTTTTAGTGCAAAAAATAAGATTCAAGTCTGCCAGTATTTACATTTACAAACTATCCGAGCAAAAAGGATGTGAATAACCTGGAAAAACGCAATTTGTTAAGAAATATGAATACAATTTTATCAATATTATGTCTCAACTTATCATTTCTACATATGCATTACAGAGCAGATCTACAAATACACAAAACAGTAACAGGCAGAATATTATTAAAATTGCATTTAATTTTTTTTTTAGACATTTCAGGTTGTTCATATTTGTTCAGGTTATTCACATTTTATTGTTACAGGATAGTTTGTAAATGTAAATATTTTCATAATGTAATGTTTTTGCTGGCATATAATATAATATACATAAAAACATATAACATAGTGTAAAAACATGTAGACTCAAGGATCTCAGGAAGAGACTGTTGTTCCAAAATTTTTTATAGTTGTTCCACTGAAAGTGTACCTTCGCGAAATTAGGAAACGTCTACGTGATGCAAAGGACAAAACAGTGTCTCTTTATCTGCCCAGGAGCCCCATAGATTCTAAGGAGCCAGGGTAAAAACCCCAACTGCTGGGAATGGGGGGTACCCCCCAATTTAAAAAGGACTTACCACTTGAAGTCGGTGTTGGGGGAACACAACAGGAGAATGAAGAAAAAGTCACCAAGAGAAGGGTTGAGTTTTAAAAAAGGTTAGTCCAGAATCTGGTTTATTAAAACAGCAAAAGTTTACAAAAATCAAAACTTGTGAATTATCAGAGAAGGCAGTTTACCACTAGTATCTCTTTAAAACACACACTTGTCAAAACAAAACAAGGAAAAAGGAGGACCGGCCTAGACTAGGGAGTCTCCTTCATTACGTTTTATAGTCTTTAGTGACTGTTGGAGACTCCTATTTCCCTGTGACCTCATTATTACAAGACTCACAATTGGTTAATAATAACACATGGGCAAAGCATATCAGTTATACGTCATTTGTTCTGCATTATTTCTAAGAAAAGCTTATAACAAAAGTTCATCTAAGTTCAGCGTGTGCTGTGTACGCCTGTCAATCAACCTTAGTTAGGCATCTAAGCCCAAAAAACCCATAAAATAACTCTCTTGCTACATAGTCTCACTGCAAAGCGATCTAAGTCTCAGCACCTGCACTGTTAGCCTAGCATGTCCTGACCACACAAATCCCCTAGTTCGTATTCTGTTTTTTTCTGCTCTACACTCTCTTTACCACAACTACTCTCTAAAGCTGTAAAAATAGATGTTTTAGGTCGAATCTGACCTCTGCTCTGAGTTCATCACAGGCAGGTGTTAGTTCAATCAAAACCACACACACACACACACACACACACACACATATACACACACACACACACACACACGAATCAAACCTGACTGTTCAGTGACTCTGAAAATAAAAATATACGATACAGTTTGGAAAATATAACTCAGAATATAATTTAAGATAACCAGACAACTAATGATGTTACTTTTCCTCTCCTCCATTTTGGTTCATGATGCATGATGTATGATATTCACCTGACACTGTAAAATTTAAAGTCACATTCAACTACCATTCAAAACGATCCATTTAACAATAGCATTGAATGGCTCAGGCCCAAATTCATCAGACCTTCTAGTCCAGTCTGAACCATCTAGACCACTCAGGTGGTCTGGTGCATGTCTGTTCTGGGTTCCAAAAGTCAGAACTGAACCTGGAGAATCAGCGTTCAGTTTCTATGCTCCGTAGATCTGGAACAAACTACCAGAAAATATCAGGTCTGATATGTGAGAGTCTGACTTCTGTTCAGTCCAGGTTCCAGACCCACCTGTTCACTGCTGCCTTTGACTTTTTAAACTTTATGTTCTCCTTCCAAACTCTGCACTGCAACTCTTACTTTACAGTTTTTTTCAATTGCTTACACACAGTTTCAAAGCTCTATCTGTTTTTCTCGAAGCTCTACACACAAATTCAATTATTGCTCAGACAAAATTCAAAAAGTGTCCTATCTCTTGCAAAATGAAACACAGTATTCAAAATATTCTAAACACATCTCAAAAGCAAGCATCTCTCTGACGTCGTAAACACATTTTCCATAGTATTACATACTTATGGATATCATTTACACTCTGTTGCTCTAAATCTAAAGCTCTTTTGTTTTTATGGATTTTTTAATGTTTTGCAATATAAGAGTGAAAATACAGTAACATGCAAATAGAACTCAACCCAAGCAATATTGGAACCAAAAATATTTAATTTTCTGAATAAATCAGTTGCTGTTGTGAATTCAGTTTTGTACAACACACACGAAAAAACAAAGCAAAGTACACCAACCAGCACATATGGAGGAACAGCAACCAAAAAATAGAGATTTGTATGAAAAAGAGTGTGTGTGTGTGTGTGTGTGTGTGTGTGTGTGTGTGTGTGTGTGTGTGTGTGTGTGTGTGTGTGTGTGTGTGTGTGTGTGTGTGTGTGTGTGTGTGTTTAGGGTCCATCTCTCCTCTGGGCTGGATCTGGCCTCTATACTTCATCCACATCACATGTTATATTTTCTCTTTCCAAACATGGAGGACAGATCCTTCTTGTGGTGTATCCATCCTTGGACGGAGGCACATCATTGTCACCACATTTTTCCTCCATTGCCTGGAGAAGTGGCAGGAGGGTATTGGGATGGTGATCATACACTTTCCAGCGCCATGTTGAAAAGAATTCCTCAGTTGGGTTTAGGAAAGGTGAATATGGAGGCAAGTTTACAACGGAAAAAAATGGATGGTTGACAAACTAATTTTGGACAAACTGAGAGCCACGAAAGCTTCCCTTATCCCATAGAACCATATATCTACCTATTTATAGGCCAGTGTCAGGCAGTGTTTGGTTGGTGTTCAGTAAAGCAGTTATTGCACATGTGGCGTATGGGTTGGTTGTGTTTGAAATGGAAAATCAAGTCACTTCCTGACAGATTTTTGTGTGTTAGGCAGAGAATTGTGTGTACTGATATGCAAAAAGTTAAAAGCTAAATTGAAAACTGTGTCAAGGCTGAGAATTAGCTCATGGTTTTGCTGATTTGACGTGGAGTTGTGAAGTTTGAGTGAAAGGTTTTAGAAATTGTGTGCAACATAAAGGTTTTGTGTGTAAGCAGTTGAAAAAAACTGTAATATGTGTGTGTTTTTATATTTTTGGGTTTTATGTGTTTTCTTTCTTGCTGTTTCTAATCACCTTTTACATGTTTCTTTTATGATGTTTAAATGTGTTTCTTTTTCCCTGTCGTTGTATTTCAGTGTCCTGTGTGAAGCACCTTCACTTGCCTTGTTGCTGAAATGTGCAAAATAAATAAACTTGCCTTTTTTGCACTAAATCAATGGGAAAAAATGGTGTTGTCATTATTTATAGGTTATTAGGATATTATTTTTGAGCTTGATGCCCTAACTTGCACTTTGCAAATTCATCTCATGGACCGTATTGGTTTAGGCCCCCGGGCCACATGTTTGACACCTGTGGTGTAGAGTTTTGCAAAAAGTGTGCTACAGGTTTGCAAAATGTGTCTAACATGAGAATCAGCTTAAGGCTGTGCCAAAAGAGTCAATGATTTAATGAATGAGTTTGTGCTACTGAGTAGTTGAGTCAGAGAACGGGGTTTGGTGTTTTAGCGATTCCGAAAAACTGTCATCCCTCCCCCATAAACAAACCCAGAGGACAGCTTCAGTGTACTGTGTCTTCATGTTAGCTCTGTCTGTCTGACCATTGCTCTCTCATTCTCTGTTCAGTCTTGCGCAATCTCTCCTCTGAACCCCCCCCCCGGTTACTGGGCATAATGAGCTCCTCCTCCCCAAGCCACAGTGTCCACAGGGTTTTTTTTCTTCGTTATCATCCCCTAAAGCCAACGTGAGGTCAGATGTGACCAGATCTGTCTCAGGTGCCTCTGCCTCTCTCTCTTAACCTTCTTGTCAAACCTGAATGACAGAAAACAGCAAAACAGCAGGACACAGAGAAACATCTCAAATCACAAAGGTAAACCAAACTACCGTATACACAGTATTCCCTCTGACATTCTGCAGACATTTATTTCTTGATGGATTTTCTGAAACTTTAAGCACCTGTAAATAACTTTAAACCATGAGTTTCTTTTTCATCACTCATTTCATCTGTAGATTTTACTCTATGAAATATACAAGTGTGTAGAGTGCCCACTATTTGAATGTAAGGCCTCTTATTGACAGTCTGTATGTTGGAAGAGTAGAAAAACACAACCACTGCTTGTCTTTCAGTTTTTCGACATGTTAACAGTTTAACACCATTGTTCCAGGCAGAATGCAAAGTGTGACAAGACTATGGAGTTCAGCACGAGCCTCCCGGCTTGTTAAAGTGACATACACACACCGATTTGTAGGGAGACAACCACACAGGCAGGTACAGTGAAGGCTTTTGTGGGACTGGGGTCTAAAATCCAACTGGGGTGGAAATGGGATGAACATTTATATGATTATGTTATATATCACAGTTTACATCTGAACGTACAGGACTTTAACATGATGTTTGTGGACTGCACTGTTGTCTTTTTACTGACTGGACAATAAATAACCATAGGTTTAGAATGTTGAAACCAGCCTATTCAAGGGTCAGTAAACATTAACTTTCAAACACGCTACACTCATTTTTTGGATTCCCATACTTCACTGTAGTTTTAGTGAAAAACAAAAAAACAGCTTCTCTAAACCAAAGTGGTCGTCTGTAGTGTGACCTTCCCTCCACACTTAACATGTCTTTAATCCTTGTGTTCAGACAATATGACATGTTAGTCATTTATTTTCAGATTTTTTATTCCAGGTTTCATTCAACACATGTCAGATGTTTCTAACAGTTTTTGCTGCTTCTTTTCATGGGGTCAGAGGTCACACTAAATACTGACTTTAACCTTTAGAACATGTTTAGTTCTGTTTTTGCGTGGCTTTTAAGGCTGTGCACATAATTCCTGTTTATTTTCATATTGTTTCTGAAGAAAAGAGACTGAGAAATAAATATGCATTTTCATTTCAGTGCTGCAAAAACAACAAAGGCCGCGAAAACTTTTGCACAGTAGTGTGTGTGTGTGTATATATATATTGGTTTATTGTTATAGTTATGTTACCATTAGCATTGTAGAGGCATAAGAGCATGGACCGCTCTTATTTTGAAATCCTTGAAGCTCCCTACAGTAACTCTTCCTGGGTCAAGAGCAGAGCACAAGGAACACTTGTAAGTCCTTTTCCATGAGCTGTTCCTGCATGTTTTTAAGATTATCCTTATATTCTGTGTGTTACGGTGATTGTTTTTAACGGCAGTTGTATATTTTAATGATTACAAGAAACATTACATTACAAGAATTATTTTGAGAAGTGACTTAAAGTAACAGGAGGAGGATGTGATGGGTTTCATAGTTCTGCAGATGAAGCTGTGTATGCACTCACCTTATCACTGACTATCTGCTGACCCCCAAAACACATTCGCGACCACAGGGGGGGGGCTATAAATAAATAAATGAATGAATAAGTGACTGAATTAATGACTTAAAGACTCCATCCACCTTTAACTTTGTTAATCTTGCAAAGCTAAAGTAAATTTTTTGGGTTGTGCTGAGCAGACTGTGCATAGTTGTTAAGAAAATATTATTTTGACAACACAAAAACTACTGTATTTGTAAAGCAATGAAAACACTTGCCAAAAAAAGTTTGCATTTAGTGTAGCCTTGTATCATTTAACCCATAAAGTCCCAGTGTTAGTTTTGTAGCAGTTCCCAAATGAATTTATCCCTTTATTTAACCTATCTTAAGTGATTTATGACTATTTATTGTAATATTACCTTCTTTATTTTGCATTTCTTCAGTGTAAATCATGTATTTTCCTAGATTTAATTCACTGATCATGTAGATGTTCATAAAAGCTCAGATTAAAGTTCAGGGTTATTATATCAAAAACAGGAAAAACTGAAGTAAAAGTGACTTTTTCAGCAAAGATATCATTAACTGAATATAAACCAAGTGTCTCCATCCACTGTCATTTATTAAACTCCATGGGTTTTACTGGTAAATCAATGTTGGAGAAGATGACGGTGTTTCCATGGTAACTGCGAAGCCTCTGAACATCCAAATGGTTCATATCTGATGACCATGAAAAGATGAAGAACTGTATTTTACACCTGTTATTGACATGTCTAGATAGGATTAGAGGGTCAGCATATGTTAAACATTGTACATCAGAACATGATTTTAGCCTTGGTGGATGTTTGGGTCTTTATGGGTTAATAATACTGAACTCTCAGATCACTCTAATTTGAGATTCAGTCCAACCCTGCACTGGAAGGAGTCACTCCAGTCCTATATAGTATCAGTTCAAATAAACTGAACCTTCAAACTGTACCACACTAAAATGCAACATACACATGAATAAAGCTCTAACAGGGACCACTTTATTGAACATATTTTACATGTATAATATACATTTATAATAGAAGTTTTAACTAAAGACTGGAATGGACCTTTACTTAGATTGGAGTATTAACACAGTAAATGAATACTTTTACTGGAGGAAATTGTCCGAACACTTGTAACTCCACTGCTTTTGTGCAGGTGGTTCAGTTCACAACAAGGTTCTAATAGTTTTGGATTTTTCATTGTAGTTTAGTTTTATTTAGTTTTGACTTTTTTTTCCTAATTCAGTTCATTTTAATTAGTTTTTATAGCAGGTTTGCTAGTTTTTATTAGTTTTTGTTATTTTCTAAATGCTTAGTTTTAGTTTAGTTTTTGTATTTTTTATATCTTTTCTCTTCTTCTCTGTGGTCGTATTCAAATAAATCCCAGACAGGACTCTGCTGCTTTCTCCCAACTTTAGTCTCCATGTTTCCAGGTAGAGTGGGGACCAGAAGACGACTGGAAACCACAAGTGAACACAAGTGACGGACCCTTAAATATCATATGGTGACAGCAGAGAAAATTGCTAGAGCGAAATAAATCAATTTCATATCAATCCAACATTGACAAAGACGAAAACGAAGGGAATTTTATCCATAATTTTTATCAGTTTTAGTTAGTTTTGTAAACACACAATACAGTTTCAGTTAGTTATCATTTTTTTCTTTTAATTATAGTTTTTTTTTATTTCAGTTAACGAAAATGTTTTTACAATTCTAGTTTTCATCATTTTGTTAGTTTTCGTTAACGATAATAACCTTGGTTCATCACTGTGAGTGGATCACACCACAGTCTAATATTGTCCACATTTTAAAAGTCAAACAAAACCATCAGATCTCAGTACTATATTTGAATTAAGCATTAAGACTGGCCACAGAGCCATAATGTTCATATGTTGGGTTAGTAGTGAAACTCTGTAGACTGCGTCATTGACTTCTCCTGTTTGTAATACACTTGTCATGTCCGTACTGAAGATGCTGAAATCAGACCTGAAAACAGGCAAAAAGAGACCCAGAAGTATTTTTGAATGTGATAGTTTGTGCAGATGTATATGTGGGATCAGAGGTCAGGGGTCAACGTATTCAGTGGATATAATTCAAGTCTGTTTCCCCACCAGGTGATGGATCAGGATAAACCATGGGCTCTGATCTCAGAGCTTGGTGAGGGGGTCTACACTGAAGACATCACTGACATCATGAAACAACACTTCCATTTAATAAGCCATAAAGAGTTCCTCCAAAACCCCCAGCTGCAAGGCCCCAAAATCCAGGCCTTGTTTTTGTGGAATGCTTGTCCTGATGCTGAGCCGTCTCTGCTAACTTCACTGCCATTACTGAAGGTGGTGGCTAATGGAGGAGTGGGCATTGACCACCTGGATGTGCCCTACATTAACAGCCTGGGTGTGAAAGTCACCAACACTCCTGGTGTGGTGAGTGATGCCACAGCCGACATGGCCATGGGTCTGCTTCTGGCATCGGCACGAAAGATCGTTGAAGGTGAAGCTGTGAACTCAACATGACACAAGAAAACACACTGACATACTATCCAAAACATTTTGACCAATTAAATAAAGACAGACTTTAACACATCCATTTTTTTAGGTCACAGAGTAGCTACAGACCCAAATACATTCAGTGTACCAGAAGGCATGATGGGAGTTGAAGTCACAGGGTCCACCATGGGGATCATTGGAATGGGTGACATTGGACTCAAAATAGCCAGAAGAGCCAGAGGATTTGAAATGAAGATCCTGTACCATAACAGGAACAGAAGGTAAAATGGGGATGGTTTACATTTGGATAGATAGATAGATAGATAGATAGATAGATAGATAGATAGATAGATAGATAGATAGATAGATAGATAGATAGATAGATAGATAGATAGATAGATAGATAGATAGATAGATAGATAGATAGATAGATAGATAGATAGATAGATAGATAGATAGATAGATAGATAGATAGATAGATAGATAGATAGATAGATAGATAGATAGATAGATAGATACTTGATTGATTGAGGGAAATTCAAGTATTCAGCAGCTTTGCATTCAGCACAAGAAGACAAAAAAACAAACAGACCAAAACACAACAGTGGGTTAGTACCAGGTTAACATTCAGGTCAGTATATATCCTGTCAAAGACACATTCAGGTCAGTATATATCCTGTCAAAGACACATTCAGGTCAGTATATATCCTGTCAAAGACACATTCAGGTCAGTGTATATCCTGTCAAAGACACTTGCTAATAAACTCCCTCTAAAACAGCTTTCTGTCCAATCCTGTAAATACAGACTTGTGGTTGAGTAAACAGATTGTCAGTGTGACTTTTCTTTGGTAGATTAATCGGTGTTGAAGGGCTGCTTTGTTTAGTCAAGTAACTACAGACAACATTTCTCCAAAGTTCCACAGAACAGTATTGTCATTTCATTTTATTATTGCTATATATTGGCATTAATCTGCAGAAAATGAAGACTTGATCACAAAAAAGCAGTAAATTTGATCTGCTTTTCCATCAGTCTTTCACACTGCTGTCACACTGAGTAGGTTTTCATTAGAGTTTAGGTCTGGAAGTTTCAAATGGTCTTTTACATTTTTGTATTTATTATAATATAGTAATCTTAATAAATCGTTCCCCTGCCGCTGATCAGGAGTCCTGAGGATGAGGCGTCGGTGGGGGCCTCTTACTGTCAGAACATAGACGACCTGCTCAGACAGTCGGACTTCGTTGTCCTGGCGGTGAACCTGAGCCCAGAAACCAGAGGCCTGATCAGCCACAGACAGCTGTCCCTGATGAAGCCCACATCCACCCTGGTCAACATCAGCAGAGGTACCAAACACCGGTTCCCAACACTGGACTGGTCTGAGTTCCAGAGGTGCAGAACTGAAGGCATTGTGAACAACTGTTTGCTCTTTCCTTTGCTTTGTCTCAGGTCTTGTTGTGGACCAGGATGCCTTAGTCCAAGCTCTCCGGTCTGGAATGATTCGTGCAGCAGCGTTAGACGTGACTTACCCTGAACCTTTACCAAGGTCTCATCTTTCTGCAAACAGTCTTACTATGGCTGCGGCTGTAGGGGAAGTTTTGTGGCATTATTTGATAGGGGAAAGTAGAGAGACGGCAAGGAACAAGGGTAGAAAATATGGATTCATTTGAGTCTTGACCATAAACCCTCCAACATTTAGTAAAAAGAACATTCAGAAATGACAGTGTCCATTTTCATCAGCAGAAAAATAGACTCAAGTCAGTATCATTTTCATATTTACTCTAAGATCCAGTCACCAGTTTGAAATCAGGAGGCATATAACTGCTGGTTGTTAAATATGTACACGCTTCGTACTGATGTCCACAGTAAGTTTATTCTTCATAGAAGACAGGTGGTACACCGTGAAACACCGTGAAAACTAAATACAAACAGAAAACCAAACAATGTTTTACCCAAATATTCATACAAAACACTGTAAACACAAATTAAAAGTGTTCGCCTGGTCAACCAACAGAAAATGGGACGGGGTATAGTTCTCTCTGTTTGGATCCGCCAGATCTGTCCTTTCCTCCCGCGTTGTCCTTCGCTTCCGTGTTGAGGTCACATGACTGTACGTGACCTTTGACCAGGACGAACTTACTTATTAAAAATACTTATTTAACTTACAAAACAACTTAAATTACAACAAATCAGATATTTCAATAATGAAGTGCAAAATAAAATTAACCCAAAAATCTAAAATATAATAATCAGATTAATAAACAACTGTGTTGCCATAGAAACTTCACAACCTGAAACTCTATCCGTTACAAGGCACTTTAATGATGTGATGAAGTCAGCTCTAGGGCTGAAAGATGTGCCGATGTGGAAGTGTCCAAATGTGTAATTCCTTGAATGTCCACTTGAGGCTGACTCAAAGAATGAGTTATTCCCCTTACGCCGTGTTTCCGCTACGTGGAACCGGCTCCGCTCGGCTCCACTCCTCTGGTACCAGGTCCTGTTCCTGGAGACCGTTTCCATTACAGGATACTACTGACTTTACAGTACCTGGTCGTCATAGTGATGTGGTGCTACTGCGGAGGTTCACGCAGCCGCCTGACAGTGGCAGCGGCAGCACAACCATATGATTTTATATGGATGAAACAAACACGATGCGGAAACGGCTGGAGGAGTATGCATAGAAGGAAGGGAGCTCCTGCCGTTTCCGCCTCGTGTCTGTTCCAGCTGCTGCCGTCAGGTGGCTGCACCAACCCTGTTGAGCCGCATTATGTCATAAATTCCCATTATGTAATAAAAGTTCAAAATGTAATTAGAATGTCACGTCATCTTGTAATAAAGCTGCATTATGTAATAAACTGACACATTTTGTAATAAACTACGTCAACGCATTATATAGTAAATTTTTTCACATTATGTAGTAAGTTATTACAATTTGAGAAATTTATAACAAAATGCACTGGACACATTTTTATTTAAAAAAAATGTTATAACATAGTTCATTATGTAATAACAATCCAAATGAATATAATTTCAGAGCAATTTAGAAGAAATTAGTCACAGGAGCTCCAGGTAATGGAATCAGAACTTTAACCACACAGTTTACAGATGAAAATAAAAATGTGTCCAGTTCATTTTGGAATAAATTTCTCAAATTGTAATAACTTACTACATAATGCCAAAAAAATTTACTACATAATGCACTGAGGTAGTTTATTACAAAATGCGTCAGTTTATTACATAATGCGGCTTTATTACAAGATGACGTGACATTCTTATTACATTTTGAACTTTTATGACATAATGGGAATTTATTACATAATGCGGCTCAACACCCTCCATTTCCCACAATGCATGTCGCGACAAAATTCCTCAGATGCCCAGTTCCCTCCTGGCTCTGTCTGTAAACACATGGTTTGTTTGTGGTGGATGGAACTAAGAAAGTGTTCACCATGAGGGAGAGAGTCAGCGGAGGAATGACAGACAGACCAACACATTCATGAGACTGAGGACATGACTGAGGTTTGACGGATCTGAGGAAAAACTGGTAACGGAAGTCTCCTGCACCTTTAAGCTGACCTTTTTTCATGTAAAACCCAGCAGATCTTGTAGCCTCTGAACTACATTTAATATTTAACCAAATCTAAACCTGAAAGGGACTCATTTGTCAGTTAATCAGCCCAAAACCTCCTGTTCAAATAGAAACTGTAGTTAAGACATGTCAAAGTACACGCCCCCAACTGCCGTCTAACTGCTCCTGTCCGTCATCCACAGGGACCACCCTCTTCTTGGACTGCCTAATGTGCTCATCACCCCCCACATTGGAACCGACACCTATACTACGACCAGAAAGATGGTCCAGCTGATGGTGGAGAATGCTGTGGCTGCAGTGAAGGGCCTTCCCATTCCTAATGAAGTCAGGCCCAAATGATTTCAACAAACATATGATTTCAATGAACATATGTTTCTAGTTGAAATGTTTCATTAATATTTCATTGCATTAAGTTTTAGGTCCTTTTATTTTCTTACAAATGATCCTTTGTATAGTGATCTGGAAAATCCTGACAATAAGTGTTTTGATTTATGTTCAATAGGTAATGTAATTCAGTTTTAGGTAATAAAATATAAAGTCATATGATGATAACTGTTGTCCATTTCATCTTAAATTAAAAAACAAATAAAAACTACGTCACATTTTGCATCCTACAGAATTTGCAGTCATTGGCATTGTGGTGTCAGCTTCTCTCATCTGGGCAAGGTTAACATCTGCTCCAAAAAATGAAATTACAATGATCTACACCAAACTTATATTTTTGGGTAGGTAATTACTTATATTTTCAGGAAAATGTATTTTGAAATGAGAAAAAAATTTGTGAAATAAAAAAAATTTGAAGAGTTTTATAAGTGTGAATGTTTGGAAAGAGACACAGTTTAGTGCTGTCATCCTGGGTTCAGTTTATAAACTCATAAGTAAACTACATTTATTCCAAATACACTGATATTTGACTTATATTATTTATGTCATATTCTAAACACAGTGTTTAAAATTAATAAATACATATATCTCTATGCAAAATACACTTGAATATAATGTTAATATTATTTGTATGTTGTAAATATTGTAAATAAATGTATATGATATTGATAATTGAAATTACAAATTGTCAAGGTGTTTGTGCTTTTTTTTTTTTTTTGTTAAATATAAATTCTAAAGATTTAATGTATTTTTCAAATTCCATCAGGAAGATTTTAAAATTTGGTTGTGTTTTGGTATATTTATTTTTGTGTATATGAAATTTTCCAAATAAAATGATCAAATTTACAACAAATTCTAAATTGCGAATGTCATGTTTAAAATATGGAATGACATTTTGGGATGTTATAGTTATCTTTTCATTACTTTTAGATATGATACATTTTTCAATTTTAGAGCAGAAATTAGAAGAGTGTTCACACAGAAAGGATAAGTGTAGAGTGGTTTCAGGACAAGAATACCTATGGACGTTAAAATAATAAAAAATACAAGTATGTCCATGACGCAAGTGTGATGAGAAAAGGAAAAAGCAGTTGTCGATCTCTAATACACAGTTAATCTTTGTTTGGCTGCAGTTGTCCATTAATATGCCTAATTAGAATAAGACTTTCTCAACAGTATTTGGACTATTTGGCCAAAATGAGACATATACACAAAATAAAATGCTTTTCGTATGTATTCTAAAGATGAGACCACCTACCACATTTCCGTTGTATTCAGGCATATTCTTAAGCCACTAAAATGTCTACGTCATCAATAATCGACGCAGCGCGAGGGACCAGCAGTCCAAAACACTCAGCATGAAATCTGCTCGTCTTTAACACAAATACAAGGCAAAGACTTCCGGACAGTCTAGTTTTACTTGACGTGAACCAGCACAAATCTTTTTTTATTTTTATTTTTTGTTTTATTTTTATCCGGTGTGTTTGTGTGTTCGCCATGTTCGTCCCTTCTCCTCAGTGCAGTCCCTCCTTCAGAGCTTTTACCCTGGTCATGGTGAGTGTGTGGACTTTCACTTCACACATGTGGTCTATCAAAGTAGTTCATGAAAATCAGTCCTCCTTTGCTAAAGGTCGGAACCTACATAACCACACTAGGTTGATCCTTGATTTATTAGACTACGGGGAGTATATCAAAACAGACAGTTATGTGTTATTTGTAGACTTTTCCAAGGCCTTTGATACCGTGGAACACACCTTTCTGTTAAAGACATCACATTTTTTGGGTTTTGGGGCAAATTTTTGTAAATTGGTTCGAATGTTATCCACAGACATTAGTAGCACTGTGTGTCTGAACCCAGGATTAACTCCTGGATTTAAAGTGTTACGTGGTATTAGACAGGGATGCCCTATCTCCCCCAAACTTTTTATTTTGGCAACATAATTATTAACACTGTTTATTGACAATTCCAGGGATACACAAGAAATGACTATTTACAACAAGGAATTTAAGATAAGTCAATTTGCAGATGATACCTGTATCTTTTTAAAAGACAAATCAATGGTGGATAAAACTTTAAGCACTATCTCCATCTTTTCTAAAGCATCAGGATTATCTGTTAACATTAATAAATGTGAGCTACTCCCCATTCATTCAAGCTGTGACTCTTATGTTTCCTTAATTAAAGTGGTATCTGAAGTTAAATATTTAGGAATAACATTATCAAAAAATGTAATTAGAAGAGACACTAATATCTCAAACCATACGTAAGATTTGAAAAAAATATTCAGTCACTGGTTAATCAGAGACCTTTCAGTCTTTGGCAGAATTACTTTATCTAAAGCAGAAGGTATTTCTAAACTAAGTTATCCTTGCCACTCCTTATTCATCTCTTCTGTAAATATTTGTAAAATGAACACAATTATTTTCCAGTTTCTGTGGAGAAATAAAACCCACTACATAAAAAGACCTCAGCTTGTAAAGGACCATGACAAAGGTGGTGTTAAAGCCCCAGATTTGGAATCTATGGTTGACACATTTAGAATGAACTGGATTAAAGCCTGTTTATCACAGCCAAACTCCATATGGTTCCACATTCCAAGGTCTTTGTTTAAGAAAATGGGAGGTTTAGATTTTATTTTGAAATGTGATTTTGATGTGAACAGGATTCCGATCAAGAAGTCCACTTTTCAGAAACAGACTCTGCAGTTTTGGAAAATGATATTTACCCACAATTTTTCTCCTCATAATTCAACTTTATGGAATAATCAAGTAATTACATTGAATAGGAAATCAGTATTCAAAAGTAACTGGTACCAAAGGAACATTATATTTATTACAGATGTAATGGAATGAGATGGTAACCTTTTAAGATATGCAGATTTTGTGGAAAAATGCAGTTTAGATTGTTCTATGAGTGAATATAACAAAATGTGTAGAGTGATCCCTTTACCTTTACTCCATCTGATTTGAAACTTCTTAAATTATAATACATTTGTACCAACAGTACCAAAAGTATTGATTGATGAATGTAATCTGTTTGAAAGAAAATGTAACAATAGATTCATTAGTACTGTTTTAAAGTCTAGGCTGTATCATGATTATGGCAGAGGCCCACCTCACTAACATCTTGTTCATTGAACAAAGCACACTCTAAATTTATGAAATGGCCAATCTTGCTAAAGGTTAAAGAAACTCACTTTAAAATCATGAACAGGATTTATCCTGTAGCAGAGTTCCTTAAGAAAAGATTTCAGTTTGAGGTGGATTAATGCTCCTTCTGCAGTGGTCCTGATGAAACCTTAGAACACTTATTTTTCTGATGTCCTGCATCACACGGTTTTTGGTCAGACACAAAAAATTGGATTTCACTAAAGATGAATGATGTTCCATGTTTTGAATTATATTATTTTTTATACGGATAATTTGGCCTCATCTGTTTCAGATATCATTAATATAATTTTATTTTTGGGTAAATATCATATCCACTGCGCAAAATGTAGAAATAACAAGCCCTCCTTTTCTGGATTTACAAACGAATTTAAAATGTTTGTTTTGTCCCTGAGAAAATTAGAAAAAAACAAAACTGCAATGAAAATAAGCCAGAACATTGCTCGTTACTTATCGTTTTAATTTAAAAAGTCTTCTCTGTTGCATCTCTGCTCCAATACATTAATTTAAAATGCCTAATGATTTGCATTGTACTGTATTTGAATGTATTTTTGCTCTTGCCCTACATATCCCCATGATTTTTGTACTTTATTTTATTTATGTTCATTTGTATTACTATATTATTATCCTTGTTGAGAGTTTGTGATTTTCACAAGTTCAGTAACAAAAAAAAAAGTACTGTCTGACGTTACCCCTCAAGTTAAACATTATTTGGATACTGGTGCCACAAACTGCTCGGATAAATTCATAAAACTTAATGAAAAATGAAAAAGACCCGTTATCTGCCATTATATCAAACCCCAACTTCCTCTTAATGCCTTAAGTTCTGCTGTGACAGTGATGGAGGTACGGATGTAACCATATGGAAATTTCAGATCATGGTTATTGTGACCAAAATTATCACAGTTATCATTATTATCGTGATATTGTTGTAATTGTACTCAAAATGTTCAAAAAGTACTAATACACACACTGAAATAATTTAACCAAGTTGTATTTTGATAAATAAATAAATACAATAAAATAATAGCCACAATGTACTTTCTGTTGCAGAAACACTCAAATATTAACATGTAAACAGTCAAATATACAAATCTGTATTAAAGATGGAACCTTATGGACATTGTTTGACCATTTTCCAGATCAAGTTTGAGTTGTTTTAGTTTCTTTTTCAGGGATAGATAGATCTGTAGCTGGATTATTCTAATTATTCTATTTTAGTATTATCGTACTAAAATAAAAGCACAAAATAAGTATTAGCAGTAAGATGTAAGTCAGATATTTTCACTGAAAGTACTGGATTATCCTGACTTTTTAAACTGATCCGAAACTTATTATTATTAGTATTTAGTCATCAGCGTCTTGGCAGAAGCAGCTCATAGACATGTGGAGTGAGAGTCCTACAAGACACTGCTTTGTTTAAGGTGTCAGAAGACAACAAAGTTGAAGGGTTTCTCAAAGCTTTTATATACAAATACATACAGACACAGATAACTTCATTTATTCCTAAAGGGCAGTTTAGTGTCTGCAGTTCAGTGTGCATACAGTTTTCTATGTTGGGGGGACACGGTAAATGTCATATGGAAAGGTGCAAAAAGTCAAATATTTAGGTAAAAACACAATAACTGTAAGGAAAAAAGAAACAAAACAAAGTAACAGCATAAATAGAATAAAAGGCAAATTGAACCCTAACAATTTATATTCAACAACTATAGCTAATTGCTAACCTAGGCAGCCAGAAAGTTACTTCAGTGGTCACAGAAATGTACTGGAGTAAAAAGTACATTATTTGCCTCAGCGATGTAATAGAGTAGAAGTTAAATATTAGCATAAAACCGAAATAGTCAGTTGAAGAACAAACAGCTGAGGTGTGTACTTAGGTACAGAACTGAGTGAACCTTCGATCTCTGCTCAGTTAATGCTGTGTTTTCATTTCCTTCCACCAGCCGGCCGTGGCCGTGGGGAATGTGGGTCAGCTGGCAGTGGACCTCATTGTGTCCACTCTGAATATGAGACGAGTGGGCTTCCTGCACACGGACTGTCTGATTCCTATGGCTGGAAACAACCCATACTCCAGCGACAAAGAAGACGCAGATGAGCTGCACACCAACGCAGAAGGTACGGCTGACCTGAGTCCAGCTCAACCACCGCTGTTCTCCAACACACTGAGAATTCACCTCCGAATAGACTTGGTGTGAAAGCGTTGTTTATGCAGCAGTGACTCTGTTCTGTTTGAAAATGCTGCTCAGGTTGTCTTGTTTTGTTCACTGCTATGACTTCACATATTTTCAAGTGGTTTTTGAAGTACTGGTGAAAATCTCCTCTCATTCACAGTTTACACAGCAGAAGATCTGAAGCTGGCAGTTCTTCAGATCAGGGCTCCGGTTATTCAGGTAAATCCAACAGCTTCATGTACACTAAGAAGACATATCTATCTATCTATATATATATCTATCTATATATATATATATATATATATATATATATATATATATATATATATATATATATATAAGAAATGAGAAAACAGTGACACATTCAAGAATTTGTAACTTACAGATCAACAAAAATATAAAGATAATTCAGTGGAAGTTACAGTTAAATACTTCCTCAGGTTATTTGTTTCCTGCCTCAGAATTTTCTGAAATACTGTACACTAAATTGCATGACATGAGTCATACATTAATTTGATGAATACAAGATGTAGAAGCCTGTGGCAACATCAGACTGAGGACAGCTAGAAATGCCTGGTTTTCTTGATAAAATATACAGAGATTTAGCTTCTGTCTGTGTCCACAAAGTTTTCCTAAATGCTATTAGTACATCTGGTAGTGGAATGTGTTGCAGATTCATTTTTAAATAGTAAACGACTGCAACCCAGTTCACAGTTAATTCCTAAGAATTTGTGCAAATACACAATTTAGTCAGAGATACCAGAGTTATTGAAGACGTATGTCTGATAAACACATACGCTCAAAAAACTAGAGATTACCAAGTAAAGGTTTGTCGATTTCATTTCAATGTTTTGTCAAATTATTTTCTTCTGTCACTCACCTCATAAGTAACAGTTAATGTAGTAAATACTGTATATAAGTAAATATGTTATATGTTATGTTACATATGTATACATTTACTGGTATTAGGGATGTAATGATATGAAAATGTCATATCACAGTTATTGTGACCAAAATTATCACGGTTATCATTATTATCACGGTATTATTGAAATTGTGCTCAAAATGGTCCAATAGTACTAATACACACACTGAAATAATTTAACCAAGTTGTATTTTGGAAAAAATAAATAAATAATAGGCACAATGTACTTTCTGTTGCAGAAACATTCAAATATTAACATGCAAACATCAAACACACAAATGTGTATTAAAGATGGAACCTTATGGACATTGTTTGAGCATTTTCCAGATCAAGTTTGAATTTTAGTTTCTTTTTCAGAGATAAATAGTCTCCTAGCCTAGACATATCCCAATAATCATCCAAAACATTTTAATTGCTATAATGTAGTTGTGTAGAAAGCATCATCTATTTGTAACTGTGACTTAATTTTATTTTTCATGCAGGCAAAATCCAAAAAGTTCTGTCAGCTGCTTGTGTCTTGGATCAAATCCTGCGGCTTCTCCAGGACAGTGGTTCTGTCCAGCAGCCACGCCTACCACAGGGATGACCAGCAACTGCGGAGGTACAACAGGTCCACATGGACAGAGGAGCCACGTGCCCTCAGTGTACACACCACTGCTCTGTGTGTTCATGTATGTGTGTAAGTGTGTGTTTGTGTGCACACTAGCTCTCCTCTGAGGTACCTGGTGACGCCGTCCATGCTGAAGTTAAGTAAAGACGCCCTGGAAGAGCTGGGATGGAGCGAGATGGAGCGAGTGTCTGCCTTCCCTGGACTGACGGAGGCCAACGCCGAGCCTCGACTCTACATCCCTGGAGGAGGCATCACCAAAGGCCTGTACACAGACAGGTACTGAGAGCCAGCAGTGGCCTTCAAGGACTACAGGAAGAACTACAGGAAGGACTGGGAGGCTTTGTGTTGGAAAAACAAGGCAATTCCAGTTCTTCACACATGACCTGGAAACGGTTTGAACCTACTGAGTTCGAGCCAAGGTTCTAATAGTTTTTGATTTTTCATTATAGTTTAGTTTTATTCAGTTTTGACTTTTTTTTCTCTAATTCAGTTAGTTTTAATTAGTTTTTAGAGCAGGTTTGATAGTTTTTATTAGTTTTCATTATTTTTTAAATGCTTAGTTTAAGTTTAGTTTTTTTTTATATCTTTTCTCTTCTTCTCTGTCGTCGTATTCAAATAAATCCCAGACAGGACTCTGCTGCTTTCTCCCAACTTTAGTCTCCATTGCCGCGTTTCCACTACGTGATATCGGCTCGACTTGACTCGGCCTTTTTGCGTTTCCGTTCTGAAAAAGGACCTGGAATCTGGTACGCGGTACTAGTTTTTTGGTATCACCTCCACCGAGGTTCCCGGACTGTGGACCAGATACTAAAAGGTGACACTGTGTAAACACTGCAGACCACTGATTGGTCAGAGTCGTCTCTGTGACCCGCCCTTTTACAAAAAACAGATGCAGAAGTTTACAGTAAATCTGTCGGTAGGTGAATCCACATGATGACAGTCTGTAAAACTACACCATGGTTTGTCGAGGAGGTTCAGATGTAAAAATTCAGCATGAGTTTGACGAGACAACACGCAGCGAGGGAGTTTATCAGCAACTCTGAGCAGACGACATGGAAGTAACGCTATGACGCTATGACGACCAGGTTCTGTAAAGTGGGTAGTATCCTGTAATGGAAAGGGTCTGGAATAAGACCTGGTACCAGAGTGGAGTTGAGCCGAGCCGAGTCGAGCCGGTTCCACGTAGTGGAAACGCGGCGCATGTTTCCAGGTAGAGTGGGGACCAGAAGACGACTGGAAACCACAAGTGAACACAAGTGACGGACCCTTAAATATCATATAGTGCCAACAGCTAAAATTGCTTGAGTGAAATAAATCGATTTCATATCAATCTGACGTTGACAAAGATGAAAACGAAGGGAATTTTATCCTTAATTTTTATCTGTTTTAGTTAGTTTTGTAAACACACAATACAGTTTCAGTTAGTTATTATTTTTTTCTATTAATTATAGTTTTTATTTATTTCAGTTAACGAAAACGTTTTTACAATTCTAGTTTACGTCATTTCGTTAGTTTTCGTTAATAACCTTGGTTCGAGCATCCCTTCTTCTGGTTTACTGGTCAACAGTGGCTGAGGCGATATATCAAAGTGTCACTGCAGTGTGCCCCAATGTACAGCGAATAAACAAAGGCAACCATATTTAAGTTTTCATGGTTTTCCTTCAGATGTAGGTAGAAGAAGAAATGGGTCGTCGCAATTCATTGAGATGAGGGGCCGAACTTCAGAATCCGATTGGGAAGTACGTTCGTGTGTAGCCGGCATTTCTGGGAAGAGGATTACCAGGGAAATGTCAGCGGTGTTGTGAAGGGAATCAGGAGGTTAAAGGTAGAGAAAACACCATCGCTGTTTGCTTGGAATAATCGGGGGTGTCTTGCCAAGAAAGCCTACACTTTCATGCTGCTGCTCGTATGGGATTGGAGGTTGGCGGTGGTCTCGGCTGTGGCACCAGATGCATCAGACTCCCTTTTTATGTTATGGTTCCGAGTCTGTTAGAGTCATTTTTTGTGCTTCAGTTAAAAATTTATATTTATATTTGATTTCTTATTAATAATTTATGTATATTATATGAATGTCAAGTAATAATAGCATACGTCTTGACATCACTGTATGATGCAATCCTACTGGCTGCTAAGAATATAAAACGTAAAGAAAGAGAAGTGGAACCGGAAGCCTGGAGCCCAGGAACATCACAGTCTTCTGACCGTCATGTAATTTAATTTAGAAATTAATCTTTTGTTTGTATCAATGTAAATTTTAAGTAAAGACCCCAAGTAGAAAAGTTGGATTCCAGACCCTTTGTTTACTGATACATCGCGTACAGAAGAACTCTGAGGTTCACGACCGGTGAGATATACGCCGCAGTCACAGAGCCGACCTCTTGATTTAGTTTCAGGACTTCTGCCGGACCCGTTTGTGCAGTCCGTTGGTGACCGGCTAAGACAGCTTACACCCCAGCCCCTGATATGGTCAGTGCTACATGTATATGTCACAGTAGAGACTGAAATTCAGTAGGATTCCTAATCCTACTAGGACAGATAGTAATTGTAGTTTGTCCTAGGACAAACTAAAATTACTATCTGTCCTAGTAGGATTAGGAATCCTATTGGATTTCAATCTCTACTGTGACATATATATATACGCTTTCTCCACGAGATGCCCCCCATTATTCCAAGTAAACCACAGTGGTGTTTTCTCTACTTTTAACCTCTTGTTCCCTTCACAGTACCGCTGACCTTTCCCTGGTAATCCTCTTCCCAGAAATGCCGGCTATTGACACTTCGACGTCTCCTCAGTCATTGTTGACAAGTAACCTGGAAGAACTGGTGCTCAAACTCAATATTTTCAAACCGTTTCCAGGTTATGGGTGAAAATTAAAAACATCTTTATTCAAAATTAACCAGTAGTAAATATATTTCTATCACATTGTAAAAGTAGTTTAGAAAGTTCTCGACCAACTACATTCAGAGTGTATTAAGGCTAAACAAAAACAAATGAAAAAGAGGCAAAAATACAACATTAGAAAAAAAAAAAAGCAAAATGCAAGATGTTAAAACATGAAAATAGAAGATGCCTTATTGCAAAATATCATAAATAAGTAAAAAAGAAAAGATCACATAAAGTAAAAGCAGGTGTATGATGTGAGGTCTTAAGTCACTATTTCCTATTCCTACGAAAAAATTAAAGAGAATAAGATAGCATGACATCATAAAACTAGTGAGAGTGGTAACATAGTAGAGTGGTAAAATAAAAGGAGGAAGGGACCTAAAACCCAATAGAAGGAACAGGCAGTAAGATAGAAGTAAGTAAAATACATCCATCCATTATCTTCCGCTTTATCCGGGGCCAGGTCTTGGGGGTAACAGTCTAAGCAGGGATGCCCAGACTTCCCTCTCCCCAGACTCCTCCTCCAGCTCTTCCGGGGGGACCCCGAGGCGTTCCCAGGCCAGCCGAGAGACATAGTCTCTCCAACGTGTCCTGGGTCTTCCCCGAGGTCTCCTCCCGGTGGGACATGCCCAGAACACCTCCCCAGGGAGGCGTCCAGGAGGCATCCGAAACAGATGCCCGAGCCACCTCAGCTGGCCCCTCTGGATGTGGAGGAGCAGTGGTTCTACTCCGAGCTCCTCCCTGGTGACTGAGCTCCTCCCCCTATCCCTAAGGGTGCGCCCAGCCACCCTGCGGAGGAAACTCATTTCGACCGCTTGTATCCGGGATCTTGTCCTTTCGGTCATGACCCAAAGCTCTTGACCATAGGTGAGGGTAGGAACGTAGATTGACCGGTAAATCGAGAGCTTCTCCTCTCGGCTCAGCTCCTTCTTCACCACAACCGACCGGTACAGTGACCGCATCACTGCAGACGCTGCACCGATCCGTCTGTCAATCTCGCGCTCCATCCTTTCCTCACTCGTGAACAAGACCCCGAGATACTTAAACTCCTCCACTTGGGGCAAAGACTCCCCACCGACCCGGAGAGGGCAGACCACCTTTTTCCGGTCGAGAACCATGGCCTCGGATTTGGAGGTGCTGATCCTCATCCCGCTCGCTTCACACTCGGCTGCAAACCGCCCCAGTGCACGCTGAAGGTCCAGGTTTGATGAGACCAACAGGACAACATCATCTGCAAAAAGCAGAGATGAAATCCTGTGGTCCCCAAACCGGACCCCCTCCGGCCCCTGGCTGCGCCTAGAAATTCTGTCCATAAAAATTATGAACAGAACCGGTGACAAAGGGCAGCCCTGCCGGAGTCCACCGTGCACCTGGAACAGGTCTGACTTACTGCCGGCAATGCGAACCAGGCTCCTGCTTCGGTCATACAAGGACCGGACTGCCCTTAGCAAAGGGCCCCGGACCCCATACTCCCGAAGCACCCCCCAAAGGATACCACGAGGGACACGGTCCAACGCCTTCTCCAGATCTACAAAACACATGTGGACTGGTTTGGCGAACTCCCATGAACCCTCGAGCACCCGATGGAGAGTATAGAGCTGGTCCAGCGTTCCACGACCGGGACGAAAACCGCATTGTTCCTCCTGGATCCGAGGTTCGACTATCGGTCGGATCCTCCTCTCCAGTACCCTGGAATAGACTTTCCCCGGGAGGCTGAGGAGTGTGATCCCCCTATAGTTGGAGCACATCCTCCGGTCCCCCTTCTTAAAAAGGGGAACCACCACCCCGGTCTGCCAATCCAGAGGTACTGTCCCCGACTGCCACGCGATGTTACAGAGACGTGTCAACCAAGACAGTCCCTGCACATCCAGAGACTTAAGGTAGTCAGGGCGAATCTCATCCACCCCCGGTGCCCTGCCACCGAGGAGCTTGCCAACCACCTCAGTGACTTCAGCTTGGGTGATGGACGAGTCCACCTCTGAAACCTCAGCCTCTGCCTCCTCCATGGAAGACGTGGCAGTGGGATTGAGGAGATCCTCGAAGTATTCCTTCCACCGTCCGACAACATCCCCAGTCAAGGTCAGCAGCTCCCCACTTCCACTGTAAACAGTGTTGGTGGCGCACTGCTTTCCCCTCCTGAGGCACCGGATGGTTTGCCAGAATTTCCTCGAGGCCGACCGATAGTCCTCCTCCATGGCCGCCCCAAACTCCACCCAGACCCGAGTTTTTGCCTCCACAACAGCTCGGGCTGCAGCACACTTGGCCCTCCGGTACCCATCAGCTGCCTCCGGAGTCCCACGGGCCAACAAGGCCCGATAAGACTCCTTCTTCAGCTTGACGGCATCCCTTACTTCCGGGGTCCACCACCGGGCTTGGGGATTGCCGCCACGACAGGCACCGGAGACCTTGCGACCACAGCTCCGAGCAGCTGCTTTGACAACGGAGGTGGAGAACATGGTCCACTCGGACTCAATGTCCCCAGCCTCCCCCAGGATGTGGGAGAAGCTCTCCCGAAGGTGGGAGTTGAAGACCGTACTGACATCAGGTTCTGCCAGACGTTCCCACCAGACCCTCACAACACGTTTGGGCCTGCCGAGTCGGTCTGGTTTCCTCCTTCGCCAGCGGATCCAACTCACCACCAGGTGGTGATCAGTTGACAGCTCCGCCCCTCTCTTCACCCGAGTGTCCAAAACACGCAGTCGGAGGTCTGATGATACGACAATGAAGTCGATCATCGACCTCCGGCCGAGGGTGTCCTGGTGCCAAGTGCGCTTATGGACATCCCTGTGTTGGAACATGGTGTTCGTTATGGACAAACTGTGACTAGCACAGAAGTCCAATAACAGAACACCACTCGGGTTCAGATCAGGGAGGCCGTTCCTCCCCATCACCCCCCTCCAGGTCTCACTGTCGTTGCCCACGTGGGCATTGAAGTTGCCCAGGAGAACAATGGAGTCTCCAGTTGGAGCACCATCCAGCACCCCTCCCAGGGACTCCAAGAAGGCCGGGTACTCTGCACTGCTGTTCGGCCCGTAGGCCGAAACGACAGTGAGGCACCTGTCCCCGACCCGAAGACGTAGGGACGCGACCCTCTCGTTCACCGGGGTGAACTCCAAAACATGGCAGCTGAGCTGAGGGGCTATGAGCAAGCCCACACCAGCCCGCTGCCGCTCACCACGGGCAACGCCAGAGAAGTGGAGAGTCCAGCCCCACTCGAGGGGTTGGGTTCCAGAGCCCAAGCTGTGTATGGAGGTGAGCCCGACTATATCTAGACGGTATCTCTCAACCTCCCTCACAAGCTCCGGCTCCTTCCCTCCCAGCGAGGTGACATTCCATGTCCCAAGGGCTAGACTCTGCGTCCGGGGATCGGGTTGTCGGGCTCCCTGCCGTCGACTGCCACCCAATCCACACTGCACCCGACCCCTATGATTCCCTCGGTGGGTGGTGAGTCCACCGGAGGGCGGGCCCACGTCGCTCCTTCGGACTGGGCCCGGCCAGACCCCGTGGGCATAGGCCCGACCACCAGGCGCTCGCATTCGAGCCCCAACCCCAGGCCTGGCTCCAGGGTGGGGCCCCGGCTGCGCCATACCAGGCAACGGACTGGCATTGGTGGGCCCAGGGTCTGGTTGGTTCTGGTTCTGGTGGTGGATGTGCTGCTCTGACAGTAGGATGACGTGCCGGTGTGTTCATTGTTCTTCTGTGTATCTCTGATGTGCCCATCAATCGGAGGAATGACCTTTTTCACATTATTAACAGTTTCCCAGTGTCACCTCTAAGTGTGTCCAATGGTTCCAAAGCACTAGAAACGTGCGTACGTCAACTATGGAGTTGGCGTGAAGGAGCGCACATTTCCACGGTCATTTCACTCTTTATACATCTGAACGTGAGCGTGGAAAAGGGCGTACGCCAGGTTTTTGTGCGTACGCACGCTTTATGCATGAGGCCCCTGGACTTTTGGTGGAAAAGGGCCTAATGTCATCACGGTCTGTAATTGTGGGTAATTATTCCTTTCATCAGTGTGCTTTCACTGTACCTTTTTTTTCCTTTCTTTCTCTGTCCTTTTCTTAACAATAGGGTGCAAAAATGGAATATGAGGAGAACCTGTTTGTTAAATAGTTGTTGTTTGTGCGTTGTGTTCAGCTGTGCAGAGGACATCCCACTGGCAGTGCTGCTGCTCTTCTGTTCTGAAGGAGACAACGTTCCAGACGCCTTCGCTTTGGTCGACCACCTCAACAGCTGGCTCCACCTGCTGGACAGTCCCGTCAGTGACCACACCTGCACAAACAAAAACCATACACCTACCATACCGCATCCTAGTTTTACGACGTATACACTTGCTCCTTCTTTGCTTACATAGTTTTAATCTTAGCCTCATTTTTACTGCTTGAGATTCTGTCCAGAACTCATGGGTAATGACTTTAAAACAAGCAGGAGTTCTATTTCTGAACAAATCTGACAGCAGATTATACACATTAATGGAAATACTTAAAATACTTGTACAGTTCACTTGTAGGGGTGTAAGAAAATATCGGTTCTGCAATATATCGCAATATTTCATTTCACAATATTGTATCAATATTAAAAAGTACTGTATCAAAATTTTTAGGTATTGTATTTATTCAAATGCAGATATTGTGGAGGTTCATTTTAGTTTTTTTGTTTTTCTTTTTTGTTTATATTTTATTTATTATTATTTAACATTCTTTTATTCAGTAATGTTAGTTCCTTTGTTGGGATTGAACTCAAATCCTGTTCTGATGTTAGTTGTGAACTAATAGAATATGAACATTTGAACAGGATCTGAAACTGGAATGTCTGTAAAACAGAATTTCAGTTTGAACACAGGAACATTTTATGATATAACATTAGATCCTGTTGGGATCAAATAAAAATGTGTTTAGTATTTGTGCAGATTTCTGCTGTAATTCAATTTTTCCAGGAAAAAATCAAAACCTATAAAAATTGCCTTTTTAACAGTATTGTGATATATTGTATCGTGATCCCAGTATTGTGATTTGTATCATATCACCAGATTCTTGCCAATACACAGCCCTATTCACTTGCGGCAGTTGCTGTGACTCATAATGTGGGACCGTCAGATATCCCCTCTTCTACACTGAAGACTTCCACAGACTTGTAGAGAAAAGGGGACAAACTGAGTGATTAGAAGTGACGGGGGAGAAGGAAAGTGGAAGATGGAGGAGTTTCACCATGTTAACTTTGGCTGAAGACAATGGACAACAGTGATAAAGGATAACACCAGTAAAAATACCAACACCAGTAAAAATACCAATGCCAATAAAAATACCAAGATACAAGAATAGGTGTCAGCAAATACTAGTCCTGTTTGGAGCCATGTCTGTGTAGCCCAGACTAAAAGGAGGAGGACAAACGAAAGAACAAAGCAGCGTAACAGCTAGGGATGGAACCATATGAAAAGTTCATATCACAGTTATTGTGACCAAAATGATCATGGTGATCATTATTATCGCAGTAGTTATACTTTTACACACACTGAAATAATGTAACCAAGTTGCATTTAAAAAAAAAAAAACAAAACCATATAAAATATTAGGTACAATGTACTTTCTGTTGCAGAAACATTCAAACATTAACATGTAAACAATCAAATATACAAATGTGCACTGAAGATGGAACCTTATGGACACTGTTTGACCATTTTCCAGATCAAGTTTGAGTTGTTTGAGTTTCTTTTTCATAGATAGATAGTCAAACACAGTTATCTTAATAATTAGAATTTAAACAGTAATACTAACCATCAGGAATTTTACCACAGTTTATCGTTATACCAGTAATGGTTCCATCTCTACATTCAACAGAAACATGTTTTCAGCTCTGCTTCCAGACCCACAATCTGTCATGAGACCAGTCCTCCTCCAACAGACGGACAGGATCAGCTTACACTGAGCTAGAGCTTCACTAATAATCACATTTCAATCCCAATCACAACATCAGTCTGTGTAGTTGTGTCATTTCAAACGGCTGTCATTTAGAATGTCCACATTTAGGAGGATGTAGGCCGACGTATTTGCAAAAAGAGGAAATAATACAAACACAGCCTCTGGTCTAATCATATCACTGGTCTACAAGTAATGAAACTTTACCAAGTTTGACTAATACGGAAAAATTGAAATTCAAATAATAGTATAATAAACTATAAATAATGATGACTCCATATTTTCCACTTTATTTTACTGTGAAAAAATAACCTTGAATTCTGAAAATATTTACATATTCAAACTTTCTGACAAAAACAGAAATTTCTTAACTGCAGTTTTAATAATATTATGTCTCATGTGCAATATAGATCAGATCAACAAAGGTAAAAAACAAACAGGCATTTATTAACCGGCATTATTTTGGTAAAATTGCACTTAATTTTCTTTAGCCTTTTCAGGTTGGTCATATTTGTTCAAGTTATTCACATGAGTGTTAAAGCACAGTTTGTAAATGTAAGTATTGTCATAATTTAATGTTATTTTTGCATTAAGGCACAGAGAAATATTTGGAGTTGTCATTACTTATGGGCATAATGTCATATTTTTCACATTAAACTAAGAAGAAAAATTTGACTCATTTGTATGTTATTATAATATTTTACTAGAGCTCACAGTTGGTGTGTATGTGGAACAAACTCAAATGAGTTCAAACCCTTGACAGTGAATATCTCCGGTGTCATTTTTGGACTTTGTAAACTCCTCCCGTGGGCCGGTTTTGGCCCGTGGTCCGCATGTTTGACACCCCTGGTCTACACAACACAATACTTTCACTTCTCAGGATCTTTCTAGTGGATGATTTATAAATCTAATGTACAAATTAGGGATGTAACCATATGAAAATGTCATATCACAGTTAGGGCTGTGTATCGGCAAGAATCTGCCGATACGATAAGTCAATACTAGGATCACAATGTGATATATCACGATATATCATGATACTGTTAAAAAGGCAATTTTTTGTTTGTTTCTTTTTTTAAATGATTTTTTCCTGGAAGAATTGAATTACACCATAAATCTGTACAAATACTAAACACATTTTTATTGGATCCCAACAGGATCTAATGTTCTATCACAAAATGTTCCTGTGTTCAAACTGAAATTCTGTTTTACAGACATTCCAGTTTCAGATCCTGTTCAAATGTTCAGATTCTATTAGTTCACAACTAACATCAGAACAGTATTTGAGTTCAATCCCAACAAACGAACTAACATTATTTAATAAAAGAGTGATAAATAATAATAAATAAAATATCAACAAAAAAGAAAAACAAAAAAACAAAAATGAACCTCCACAATATCTGCATTTGAATAAATACCTATAAATACCGATACAGTACTTTTTAATATCGATACAGTATTGTGAAAGGAAATATCGCGATATATTGCAGAACCAATATTTTCTAACAGCCCTAATCATGGTTGTTGTGACCAAAATTATCATGGTTATCATTACTATCATGGTATTATTGAAATTGTGCTCAAAATGTTCAAAAAGTACTAATACACACACTGAAATAATTGAACCACGTTGTATTTTGAAAAAAACAAAACAAAAACCAAATAAAATAATTGGCACAATGTCCCTTCTGTTGCAGAAACATTCAAATATTAACCCTTAGTGGTCTGAGTCTATTCTGTCTGTTTTTCAGTCCTTTTGATTTGGCCTTTATATACTATATAAACAAATGTTTACTATACCCATGTTTGGGATCTGTTTTTTCAGCACAACTTCATCTATATCATCTGTCTATTATTTTTTCACTTTAACCTACTATAAAAACATAAAAGGACAAAAAACACAAAAAAATATAAAATCCAATTTGAAAAATATATATAATTTATTGCATAAATAACACACAGATGCTTAATGAACCTTTTCCAAGACTTTAAAAGTGAATATTGGTTCCAAATATTAGGTGTATACAATTAAGATTGTAATAAATTAAAACTATACTCAAATATTTGACATAAAAGCAGATCTTTACATAGGCGTTTTCTCCGGAAAAGGGCAGTAATCAAACACAGTTATAATGACAATTAGAATTTAAATGGTAATACTAACCGTCTGCATTTTTACCGCAGTTTATTGTTATACCGGTAATGGTTACATCCCTAGTATAAATGTATATACATAAATATATATCTATATATGTAATAATCACTTTATCATATAATGCTCCTTTGAAAACCTGAGCTAAGCAGCATTTATTTAAGTATGTCAGATTTAACACATTGAAATCTCCGAGGCAGATAACTGTAGACCAGTGTAGTTAGAGCAGGTACTGTGTAGAGTAGAAGAATACAAGCTCCAGTAATTTCACATTTTTTATACTAGTCCAAGTCTGTATGTTTGACTTGAAATTTCTAAATGAGTAAATGAAAATTGCATATTGCAGTCTCAGTAATGGACACAATAAGCACAATGCAACTTGTTCACCTCATTGTACAGCTGTGAGCTTATCGGAAAACTATTGTTTGTTTGTGATTCTGTTCTTAAAGATTTAAAACTTACCGTATTTTTCGGACTATAAGGCGCACCGAATTATAAGGCGCAATATCAGTGAACGGGTCTATTTTCATACATAAGGTGCACTGGATTATAAGGCGCATTGAGCCAAACAAAACATTCAGATAAGTCAAACTTTTTCCAACTCACAACAACCACAATCACAATAACTCTCAACATTGTTCAGTTGTAACACATCAGAAAAAAGAGAGGGGGAGCCAACACTAGCAAAATAAAAATACGAAACAAAAATACAAAACAATACTCTCACTTTTTCAGTTCATTCTTCTTCCACAGATCCATCAAATTCTTCATCTTCATTGTCTGAGTTTAACAGTTGGGCGATTTCAGCATCAAACATGCCCGGATCCCTCTCGTCATTATCTGAGTCCGTCTCGTTGCTGTTACTCAGCTGTTCAGTGAGGATTCCGGCCTTCGTGAAAGCTCAGACGACACTTTAGACTGATAGCTTAGCCCAGGTATCCACCATCCTTTGGCAGATAGTGGCGTAACTCACCTGGCGTTGCCTCCCTGTCTTGGTAAATGTGTGTTCGCCTTCTGTCATCCAACGCTCCCACACAGCTCGCAATTTAACTTTGAACGACCTGTTGACACATATACACTATATTTCCAGAAGTATTCCCTCTCCTGCCTTGACTCCCATATGAATGTCAGGTCCATCCCATTCCTAGTCTATGGGTTCAGTCTGACGTGGGTCCACCCTTTGCAGCTCTAACAGCTTCATCTCTTCTGGGAAGGCTGTCCACAAGGTTTAGGAGTGTGTTCATGGGAATTTTGGACCATTCTTCCAGAAGTGCATTTGTGAGGTCCCACACTGATGTTGGACAGAAGGCCTGGCTCTCAGTCTGCGCTCTAATTCATCCAAAGGTGTTCTATGGGGTTGAGGTCAGGACTGTGTGCAGGCCAGTCCAGTTCATCCACACCAGACTCTGTCCTCCATGTCCAAATGGACCTTGCTTTGTGCACTGGTGCACAGTCATGTTGGAAGAGGAAGGGGCCGGCTCCAAACTGTTCCCACAAAGTTGGGAGCATGGAATTGTCCAAAATGTCTTGTTCTGCTGAAGCATTCCCAGTTCCTTTCACTGGAACTAAGGGGCCCAGCCCAGCTCCTGAAAAACAACCCCACACCATAACCCCCCCTCCACCAAACTTTACACTCGGCACAATGCGCTCCCACAAGTATCGTTCTCCTGGAGACCGCCAAACCAAGACCCATCCGTCAGATCGCCAGATGGAGAAGCACGATTGGTCACTGCAGAGAAGGCTCCTCCCCTGCTCTACAGTCCAGTGGCGGCGTGCTTTACACCACTGCATCCACCGCTGTGCATTGCACTTGGTGATGTATGGCTTGGATGCAGCTGCTCGGCCACGGAAACCCATTCCATGAAGCTCTGTGCGCACTGTTCTGGAGCTAATCTGAAGGACACATGAAGTTTGGAGGTCTGTACCATTGACTCTGCAGAAAGTCGGCCACCTCTTCGCAATATGAGCCTCAGCATCCGCTGACCCCGCTCTGTCAGTTTACGTGGCCTACCACTGCGTGGCTGAGTTGCTGTCGTTCCCAAACACTTCCACTTTCTTATAATCCAGCTGACAGTTGACTGTGGAATATTTAGGAGTGAGGAAATTTCATGACTGGATTTGTTGCACAGGTGGCATCCTATCACAGTTCCACGCTGGAATTCACTGAGCTCCTGAGAGAGACCCATTCTGTCCCAAATGTTTGTAAAAGCAGTCTGCATGCCTAGGGCTGGATTTAATACACCTGTGGACATGGAAGGGACTGGAACAGCTGAGTCTGATTATGTGGATGGAGGAGACATGACTTTTGGCAATATAGTGTATCTAGCAGTTGGAGTTCTTTGGTTAATCCACCCGGAATGATGGCAAACTCTTGAATTAGTTTGCTTCACTTGGGTTTTGACAGGATCAGTGAGATGGACACGCATGGAGTCGCAGATCAATAGGGACAACCAGAATTAATACATAAGACGCACCGGATTAAAAGGTGCGCTGTCGACTTTTGAGAAAATTAAAGGATTTTAAGTGCGCCTTATAGTCCGAAAACTACGATACTATTTTTGTGATTGAATGTACTGCTGTCAGCTGGGATGGAATATTTCCTGGGCATTTCATGCAGAACTCTTCAGTCAGGGCCTTTCTTTGAGAAAAAAAACAAAAACAAAATGCATATGTAGTTTTACACTGAGTAAATGGTATCTAGGAAAATTTTAGAATTAGAATTTTTTTTCCTGTTGTTTGTTCTGGTGTAAGTGTCCTGACTCCAAACACTAGCAAAGTTCATTTTTTATGAATTCTTTCAGTCTTTTTTCTTCTCCCATGATCTTATAATAGGTGAAATTTCTAATGTCTATAAAAACATCAATTTTGTTTCAATTTACTTCAAACTTGGCACATATATAGAGGCAATTGATATGACATCAGCTGGATCCAGTATGTGTGAGGAGTGGGGCTGTCCCTGGCACCACTTACTTCCTTTAGATTGGGAAATTTGTATTCAACATCCAAGAGGCAGTAACATGTTTATGCAAAAAGCTTTTTCAGAAATCAACAGTAAATATAAATAATTTGAAAAGCTGAATCCACTGGTTCCTTTTTAATGCATCCAAATTTGTAGCCTGTAGTTTGAATATCCAGCAGTTTGAGCCCATCTGTTTATCTGGTAACTGTTGTCAGTCCGACAGTGCAGTCATATTTGTAGATTTGAAAATGACTGTTGTATGAGTCCAGAGCTGTCAGTTCTGATGCAAACACATGATTGTCTGAAGTCTACATTTACAGCTCACTAGTGATTAAACTAATTAGTGGTTCTAGTGAATAAAGGAGTCATTTCTAATAAAATCATAAAATGTCAACCGAGGTTATTATCGTTCACGAAAACTAGCGAAATGACGCAAACTAGAATTGTAAAAATATTTTCGTTAACTGAAATAAATAAAAACTATAATTAAAAGAAAAAAACAATAACTAACTGAAACTGTATTGTGTGTTTACAAAACTAACTAAAATGGATAAAAATTATGGATAAAATTTCCTTTGTTTTTGTCTTTGCCAATGTTGGATTGATACAAAATCAATTTATTTCACTCTAGCAATTTTCTGTGCTGGCACCATATGATATTTAAGGGTCCGTCACTTGTGTTCACTTGTGGTTTCCAGTCGTCTTCTGGTCCCCACTCTACCTGGAAACATGGAGACTAAAGTTGGGAGAAAGCAGCAGAGTCCTGTCTGGGATTTATTTGAATACGACGACAGAGAAGAAGAGAAAAGAGACGACTAAACTAAAACTAAGCATTTAGAAAAAAATGAAAACTAATAAAAACTATCAAACCTGCTCTAAAAACTAATTAAAACGAACTGAATTAGAGAAAAAAAAGTCAAAACTAAATTAAACTAAACTACAGGGTGTCCCATAAGTCTCCATACATAGGAAAAATAAACGTTTCTTCTTCTAAACCATTTTTATTTCTATAATATGCTCTATATGACTGCCATTTTGTCGGGAACACATTTCAATGCGTGTCCTCCACTGCTGAAGAACTATAAAGAAGAAATATAAAGAAATACATGTTAGAACCATATATGTATGGAATGTATTATGTCTCCTATGTATGCAGACTTATGGGACACCCTGTATAATGAACTAGAAGCACTCAGAGAGCGCAGACCTCCGCCAAGGCAGATCAGTGGGCCCCCATGGCCCCCCACCCCTGATCACCACCAAAATGTAAACATTTGTTCCTTGTGCCAGTATCAACATTTCCTGAAATTTTCATCCAAATCCGTCCATGACTTTTTGAGTTATCTTGCACACAGACAGACAGACAAACTAACGCCAACAAAAACAACCTCCATGGCGAAGGTAAAAATCCAAAACTATTAGAACCTTGATGCCAACAAACTCATTTTCCTTAGAATAGATTTGTGAATGGATTAAACATATCTTCTACTTGTTCTTCTGAGGGTTTAATTTGTCAAATACTTTGTCTCAGTCTGGAAAATGCGACAGATACGCCCTGAAGCAGATCCTCTGGCAGACGCCTCCTTTAATGGTCTGTTTCTGATTTTCCTTTCAGGGTTTAGAGGCGACTAAATGGAAGAGCCCTCCCTCCTGGAGTCTTCTGTTTGGAAGTGGCATCCCACCTGCTCTCTTCTGACACACATGTGCTGTTTGCTTTGCTTTGGATTGTGGGAAAACAGTGAAACCAGAAGACATTGGTCTGGGATCCCAAACGCTTCCGTGTTTTCGCTCCTTTGTAAACATGTTTTGAATCGGTGTCATGTGCAGTTTGCTTCGCCCACGTAACAAACTCTGGACCTAAGACATGACAGTAAAGCCCACCTACCAGGTTTGACCTCAGAACCTTCACGTGTACAAATATTACTTCATGTACATCAGCTGTTTCATTTTCACAAATAATGCTTTTCCTAATAAAAGACAGTTCCAAAAACAGGAGTGTGATGTATCCAAAGTGACTGTGTTCCTGTTGCCGGACAGCAGCTCCGCCTGCTTTGACTGAAAGTGCTTGGCTCGGTGCCATGCTGGATTCCTGGCAGTCACGCCTCTCTGTAATTTGATTTCTTTCTAAAATACATATCACAACTTTACATGGCGGTAACATCGACGTAGCCGCCTGACTCAGACTTTGACCTTGCAGAGACGTTTGTGGTTTTCCTGTCAGATCAGGTTTTGTGGGAAGGAGGATTGTTTGTGTGTAGACTGGTTTTGGAAGAAGGTATGTACAGTCATTTTCTACACAAATTTGGAACGGAGAGCTCTGTCATTCCAAAATGCTGACAGTCAAATCTTCATATTTAGGCCTGTAACAAATGAAAATGTTTATATTTCCAACTTAAACTTCTAATAAACATATAAAATCTTGTAAATCAAGCAGAGAAGGGAACACTGTTATGGAAACTAGATAATACCAGTTTTATTTGTAGATTACACTCTAGGAAAAAGAGAAACTTAAGACAAATTCAAAGGAGAACGAGTCATCAAATCAGATTTCTACTGTAATCAAATCTGTATTGTCTCATTTCTTTTAAACAAGCAAAAATATGTTTTTCTAGACATCTTTTTAAAAAGGAACACTATATACATTATAGAAACATTAAATGCCACGTAATTTGTCAAATGGGAGGAGACAGGCTTTGCTCCTGCCACAGTGAAAAACTTCAAGTAATCTCTTATAAAAAATAGAACTTTTTTTTATTTTTGCCTCTGAAAACAGGTTTTCTAAAAATCCACATATGAACAGCATTACAAATTGGTGATGCATAGCCCCTAGTTTAGTCTTAATTTCACTGATGCAATGAAAGCAAAATAGAATGACAAAGCTGCAAAATAATTACACTGAGCAAAAACACAAACGCACCATGAACAGTATTTGTGGAACACCAGACCAGCACAAACTGAGCTCATGATGTCTTATAATTGTAAAACCTGGTTAATTCTCTTGATTTGTAACCAACCTTTGTGTCCTTCTCTGCCAGTGAGCACTTGGTGATCCAGTGATTCCACCCACAACAGGTGTGTCCTGTCCACACACTGCTCCAACAGTGTGAACAGCACTCACACACTGCTCAGTGTTCATAGTACTCAGACGCTCCTTATACTGGGGACAATACAGGGACACCTCCAAATGTCACATTTCCTCAGATGTCACGAATCATGCGGGAACGGTTCTGGATAACATCCCATAGCTCCGTGCAGCCCTCAAAGAGGAGTGGAAGAACATTCCACAGGCCACAAACGACAATATTTTCAACTCGATGTGAAGATGATGTGTCCCTCTAGACCAGGGCTGTCAAACTCATTTTAGTTCAGTTCCACATTCAGCCCAGTCTGATCTGCAGTGGGCCGGAGCAGTAAAATAATAACAGTGAAAAAAGTACAATTACATTATGATAATGTTTACATCTACAATGTTTCCTTAAAATTTGAATAACATGAACAACTTGAATTGTCTTAAGAAAAACAAGTGCAATTTTAACAATATTCTGCCTCAGTTTATCAGTTTATCATTTACACATGTGCGTTACAACTTACATTACAATCACACAAAACATTTAATAACAGACAGAATATTGGTAAAATTGCATTTACTTTTCTTAAGACATTTCAGGATGTTCATATTTGTTTAGGTTATTCATATTTTTTGTAAAAGGATGGTTTATTAATGTAAACATTTTCATGTAATTTTACTTTTTTTCTCTTAAACACAGATAAAATCTGCAGTTGTCAGTATTTATAGGTTATTATGATACTATTTTACTGCGCTGACCCAGATGAGATCTAATTGGTCTGTATGTGGGATCTGAATTAAAATGATTTTGACACCCTTGATTGTTAATATCTTCAGTGTAATTCATCCTATGGGCCAGATTGGACCCTTTAGTGGGCCAGATTTGGCCCCCGGGCCGCATGTTTGACACCTGTGCTCTATAGGAAGCCAATGGTGGACACACAAGATATCAAATTGTGACTTCTTTCAACCAGCCCCCACCGTATCCACACGGATGTCCCTGAATGCCACATGCCACTATCAGGTTCTAACAGTCAGTAATCTGAAATTTCCCCACAGTGGGATAAATAAAGTCTGATCTTATTGATCAACAACATAAATTTTGTGCGATTAATATATTAATATATTGTGCAACACCTAATGCAATTAAAAGAGTGATATTTTGCTTTTTTAAATGTTATTCCTTTTCCCACATTTCCCTGTGGTCTCCATAAACTGTAAATGCTCTGCTTGGCTCTGAATTCTTCATTCATTCAACTCCACAGGTCCATCTTCAACCCCATTTCTGAGTAATGACACCAGAAAGGTGGTTTGGAGCGCTGGCCCTTTAAATGCACATGAGACACTTCAGGCCCCGCCCCCTCCAGGTTGTTGACCGTGCTTTCTGTCCCATTCAACCAACAACTGAACATTTGAGGTAATGGGCTCCAAGTTTGGACATATTTTCAGTCTGGACTACAACCGCTGCTGCTGACAAACAATTATGTCGTACTCAGAGAAATGTTCATCGGAAGTCTGGACCTTATATGTGCAAATGTGGAGACGTAACTAGTTATAAAACGTAACAATTTAAGCAGGAATTAAAACGGGTTGTAGAAATCCACTGGATTTTTGCCCAAATGAATACATAGATAGTTTTGCAGCAGCTGGAGGATTCAATTTCAAACTGTCTGAACTATTAGGGTCCAAACACACAAAAATAAATGAACCACAGACTAAGAAAAGTGGGTTCAGCAAAATATGACCCCTTTAAAATTGAAAGTGTCACATGGTGCATTTATGTTTTGTTCAGTGTATTTTAAAGCAAAAAAACAAAACAAAAAAAAACATAAAAAAATGATACAAGTGGTGAAGAAGCAGCAGGCTGTGGTTTTGGGGGTGGGGGTCTCCTGGAGTAAAACGCTGGTGTTTCGTCTTGTGAAATGTGCCCCTTATTGAAGAATGTCTATGAAGTGACTGCAGTGAACAATGGAGAGGCTGAAGAGCAGAAGGATGTAGAACCCCATAATGCTACTGAGCTGTGATTAAAACAAACAAAATGAAGCAAATAAGACCAAAACATTGATGAGGAACAGAAGTGGTTCGATGTGTTGAGAGTCGGGTGTTGGCTGGAGTTCCCTGCTGACGTAGGCTTCGCTGCCGGGAGCTGCAGTCGTAGGCGGTGCAGGTGGTTAGCAGTCGTTGGTTTTTGCCCTGCGAGCAGACACAAACAGTTGAAGAGGTTATGGAAGGATGTTCACACAGCATCTGGCATTTCAGAACATTAGATTCATCATCAAAGCAGCAAAAGCAGCCATTGTGTTTGAGAAGCATTATGTCACACTGTTTGGCCTCAAGACGATGGATTAGACTTTACTGATCGAACCGTGGGGACATTTTTACCATTACAACATCTGAACCAAGGTTATTATCGTTAACGAAAACTAACGAAATGACGAAAACTACAATTGTAAAAACATTTTCGTTAACTGAAATAAATAAAAACTATAATTAAAAGGAAAAAAAAAACATGACTAACTGAAACTGTATTGTGTGCTTACAAAATTATAAAAAATTAAATAAAAAATATATATATATATATAAAAATTATGGATAAAATTCCCTTCGTTTTCGTCTGTCAATGTTGGATTGATACGAAATCGATTTATTTTGCTCTAGCAATTTTCTCTGCTGTCACCATATGATATTTAAGGGTCTGTCACTTGTGTTCACTTGTGGTTTCCAGTCGTCTTCTGGTCCCCACTCTACCTGGAAACATGGAGACTAAAGTTGGGAGAAAGCAGCAGAGTCCTGTCTGGGATTTATTTGAATACGATGATAGAGAAGAAGAGAAAAGATTTAAAAAAACTAAAACTAAGCATTTAGAAAAAAATTAAAACTAATAAAAACTAGCAAATTTGCTCTAAAAACAAATTAAAACTAATGGAATTAGAGAAAAAAAAAAAGTCAAAACTAAATAAAACTAAACTATAATGAAAAATCCAAAACTATTAGAACCTTGATCTGAAGACAAACTTTTTTGTTTTTGTAATCATTTCGTTGCACTTCCACAGAACATCTGAACACATCAGTGGATCCAGTCATCTGAAACTCAAACCAAGTCTTTAAAGGTACAGTGTGTGACATTTAGTGATATCTAGAAATAATCAACCCCCCCTCCCCCCCTACAGTGGCCTGGGGTTTGAGCTTTTTGTTTGGGAGTACATTCACAGACCAACTCATGTAATAATGGAACATCTGAAGGGCTGTGTATCGGCAAGAATCTGGCGATACGATACAAATCACAATACTAGGATCACGATACGGTATATCATGATATATCATGATACTGTAAAAAGGCAATTTTTTTATTGGTTTTGTTTCTTTTTTAAAAGATTATTTCCTGGAAGAATTGAATTCCCCCAGAAATCTGCACAAATACTAAACACATTTTTATTTGATCTCAACAGGATCTAATGTTATATCACAAAATGTTCCTGTGTTCAAACTGAAATTCTGTTTTAAGTTAATGTCTATTACAGTTTCAGATCCTGTTCAAATGTTCATATTCTATTAGTTCACAACTAACATCAGAACAGTATTTTAGTTCAATCCAAACAAAGGAACTAACATTATTTAATAAAAGTGTTAAATAATAATAAATCAAATCTAAACAAAAAAGAAAGACCAAAAAACAAAAATGGACCTCCACAATATCTGCATTTGAATTAATACCTAAAAATATCAATACAGTATTGTGGAATGAAATATCGCGATATATTGCACAACCAATATTTTCTTACACCCCTAATCATCTGCTACAAAATAAAAAAATAGAAGCAGAAGTAGTCCGTTGTGAGCTACTGTCCAAACATGACAGCACATATTGAACATGGTGAACGGTGATCCACTCAGTCTGTAGACAGAAACAAGTCATTCTATAGCAACAAAAACTATAGAAGCCCAATGAACCCATTATAATATCTATATTCTAACTCCACACACTGGACCTTTAAAGATGAAAGTAGTCACTGAATCTATGAGCGTTGTAACAAAAAACTAATCAGCAGTTATCATCATTAAACATTAATTAAGCAAGAAATGACCAAACAGTCATGTTTCCAGCTTCTACAATATGCTTTTCCCTGCTCTGCATCCTTTTAAGCGTACAAAATAAGTTATGTGCTAGCGGTTTGATCCGATTTTCAAGTAACCTTGAGCTTTGAACCATCGTCATATAGAAATTTGTGACACGAGTGTGAGTGAAGTCCATGTGTGTCTGTTGTTTACACATGAAACACATTTCAAGAGCTGACTGAGTTTAACAGCTGAATGGAAAAGGTTTTAGCGGCCAAAGGTGACCTCATGTATGTCCATTCTTAAGGCTTTAACCTCACAGATGAACTGACTGCTGACATGTAGCAGTACTGGTCATCTGACTTGTTTACTTCAGTCTAATTTCTTGTAGACTAAAAATAATGAATTGTTCAGAAGTTATAATGCGCAATGTTAGAATTTTTTTTTTTTTTTTTTAAATGGGATCTACTCTGAATTTAATGGCTTTGTATTTGGTCCTTGCTCTAACCCTTCCCCAAAATTTAGTGAAAAAAAAATAAGTATTGTGGCAGCTTCTGTTACATGTGGGTGAATAAGAGTCGTCTAGATACAGTCATTTATAATCTAGAGTCAAGTCTCATCCCTTCTGCTGTGTCCCATATTATTTTTTTCAATCCTATTTAATCCTGTTCTGCTAGTTGAAAATTCACAGTATGTCATAAAAGTGTTGAACTATCAGACTGAAAGACTGCACAGTCAGAAGTCACTGAAGTGTCCTTAGCATAACACTTTGTTTTCACAGTCTGTTCAGAGCCATTGAACATGTCTATGCAGCTTCAATATGAACAGACTATGGGGTTTTTCCTGTCATTTCAATACTAAACAATTGAAAACTAGATGATGCTCTACATCAGGGATGTCAAACTCATTTTAGGTCAGTTCCACATACAGCCTAATATGATATAAAGTGAGCCAAACCAGTAAAATAATATAATTAATAAGATAAGAACTGATAAATAAAGTCAACTCCAAAGTTTTCTCTGTTTTTGAGTGAAAAAAGTAAAATTCTGTCATAAAAATGTTTACATCTATGAACTATACTTGAACATAACATGAACAAATATGAACAACCTGAAAATTCTTAAGAAAAATAAGTGCAATTTTAACAATATTACACCTCAGTTTATTATTTATACATGTGCATCAGAACTTACAGACCCAGTGGATCTACAAATACACAAAACATGTACTAGCAGGCAGAATATTTGTATAATTCCACATACTTCTCTCAAGACATTTCAGGTTGTTCATATTTGTTCAGGTTATTCACATTTTTTGTAAAAGGCTAGTCTAAATGTAAACCTTTTTATGTAATTTTACTTCTTTTTTTTTTTTTACACTAAAACATAGAAAAATTAGCTTTTTTCATAATTTATAGGTTATTATGATAGTATTTTACTGGTCTGACCCACTTTAGATTGAACTGACCTAAAATGATTTTAACAGCCTCGATTGTTAATATCTTCAGGGTAAATTTTGCATTTCACACATTCATCCCAGGGGCCGGACTGGACCCTTCGACGGGCCAATTTTGGTCCCCAGGCCACATGTTTGACACCTGTGCTCTACATCCTTTACCACAAACGTTCCCCAGTGTTTTAAAGGATCTCATAGTGACAAACATGTAAACGACATGATTCAAAAGGGAAGGAAAGTAATTTTCCACTGGGACCCAATAGCTGAAAGTGAAAGCCAAAGGTGGCCATTGTGCCTTTCACAGTTTCATTCTATTTACAGAGCTGGAAATATTATAGAAAATACATAAAAAGAGAGGGAGAAAAAAGCAGACACCTTGGGTCCAGCCAGTTTCAACAAAGACCCTCTTCAAGAAATGAGCAGACATCTTAAAGTGCTTGCTGTGGACAGTACTTCTCAAGTCCAAATGTTAATATAGGCCAAATACACTCAAACTCCAAAGTCCAAAACACAACTGATGCATTGAGGGACAGTCATGCTAAAAATGCACAGACTCTGTGGAAAAACATCAGTGAAAGGTCACTTGTTCACAGTAGGTGGTGCAGCAGGATTTGCTCATTTCCAATGAGATGTGTTTTTTTAATTTATTTATTTTTGTTCCAGTCACATGCTACAACCAATGCATCTCTGTCCTCAACATCTTAGTCATAAAACAGCACTTCAAACTGCAGAGCAGGAGAATTTAGTGAAGTGCAGGTGTCAGTTTTCACTGCAGTGGTTGTTCATCATAACGTTTTCTTTAACCTTTCTTCCCTGATGAAATTGTACCGGGTAGAAGAGATAAGACGCCACCAAATTTACATTTTACAAATTAGCACCTTGCATTATTCCACCTGAGTCCGATGCTGAAAAGCAACCACTGTTACCCGCAAGTGTACACATACGCACACATGCTGAAGTGCAGCCAAAATCAACAAAGCTCCAAACCACAAGGGCCAAGCAAACCACAAAAAAAGAAAAACAAACAAATAATAGAAACAAAAGCACCGCACACAGACACACAGACACACACACACACCTCCACGTACAAGAGTGGGAGATTTTAAAAGCTGAGGGTAAATGTCTTCCTCTAAATGTGTTCTTCAGGGTTGGTGTAGCTGTCACAGAAGGGGGTACAGATAGAGTGCCCCCCACTGGACAGGCCAGCTCTTGTCATGTGCAGCAAATGCAGCCCAAACTGTTCAAGAAGGAACCAGAAGAACCTGGTCAGAGGTGGTGCAGGCTTTTTCTGTTTTACTGGAACAACACTAACATGTCACACAACAAAGGAAGACTTCTCAGAAATGACTGAGTGAGGCTGTTTGAGTAGGAGCACGGTCATCAAGTCGAACTGTCCCACTGTGATATGATGGAGAGCTCAGCTTGTGACACTCCACTATAAAAACAACTGAAAATGTTCAGTGAAACAGGAAAAAATCTCACAGTAGGAGATGAAATAAAACCTAAATTCTTTGTAGTCTAACTTGTGTCGTTATGAGGTTGAGTCACACACTGGGGAAGCCTGCCTCCATTCACTGTACGGGGTCAAACACTGACTCAGTTCACTTTCAAAGAAGTTGGACAATAACATTAAGCTGGGATAACATTAATGACTGCAAAAATACTTTTGTGATGGCTTAGATCTGCTCGTTAGCGTGGGGTGCATCAACAATGTTTAATTTAATGTTACTCCCTGTCTAAACTGATACAGATATTTTCACCCACTGGGAATGAGATGCAACAGGAAGAGTCAAGGTGAGGCCCTGAGGGACTACAGAACGACAACAGAGAAGAGGGCTTTGGTGGATTAAAGTCTGTTCACAACTCCATCTGAAACATCAGACATGGTGACCCGCCTCATCTGTGTATCTAAACTGCTCACTCTCACGAGATGAAAACACTAGTCTTATCTTTGTGTGATCATACACTGATGAAAACAAAATTATAAAAATTGTGTTCAATTTCTGGAATTAGATCCTTCAAAGTCCCTTAAAGCTTACACACTGAACTTTCTTCAAAGAACTTACTATCAGTAAAACCTCCCCATGTCTCAGTCTGAGGGAAATCCCAGCTCGCAAAACTAGAGTTGAACAATTTGGTGACCAAGAATTAAAGGTTCTATATGCAATGCTGGTGAATACCAGGGATGTAAACGTATGCTGTGATCAGGGTATACTGCAGTATAATGTAACCATGGTTTGAGACCAGAAGCACTTCCCACATGTTACGACCCTGAGGACGTATAGGTATGTGTGTCGTTTAATTATGTCATCCCACACTGGCCTGTAGAGGGCCAGTGGTGTTTATTTGTGTGTATGTGTGTGCTTAAGTACAGGTGGCTGTCTCAGATTGGAGGAACGGATTGACCAGCCTGGAACGCACGGTCCTCTAATTGGTGGAGATAGACGGAGTTCGCTTTTAAAAGAGCCTGATGACAGCCCAGCCCCACTCCTCCACCTTGCCCTGCTTCCAACCAACGCTGCCAGTTTTGTTTTATGATTTGAGAGAGAGAGAGTTTTGGCATTTGTATTTGAATCAAATTGTAAATAGTTTATAGCCACTGCAGCACATGTTAAGGGTGAGAAGTCTATTTTATTTTATCACATTTTCTCCCGTTTTGAGTTAGGAGGCCAGGTTAGACCTGTGTATTTTGGTTTCTTTATTTTGATTAGGGAAATATAGTGTTTGAGTTGGTTTTGTTTGTTATTTTTCCACTGCTCACCCTAAAATAAATAAATTGCTGCTCGGCTTTAATTTAACATCTCCTGTCACAGTCTTCTTTGGGAGTGGGATTTGAGAGGGAGTCATTTTATGTTATGTCTTTTGTACCCCTAGACTAGGGCGTAACACTCCAGTTTAAAAATGTGTTATGAAGAGAGGTCACATCATCCAAATATTCTCTCCATCACTGACTGATTTTTAAAATAGATGAGAGCAGTGCACACTAACAAATATTTCACACTTTACTTTAATCTTTATTGACCTGGAAGTTTAATTTAAGTTAACCTCATAGTCATCACATGACAAATTCAAAGAGGAGAGAGGAGAGGAGAAGTGGATCGAGGCAGAGGACAGCACAGAGAGGCAGAACTAATGGAACACAGCAAAGACATCATATTGTGATTTCATACTTCTGTTAGACTCTGGGCTGTTACTGCTTAGGGCACTCTGACCTGTGGGACTCTGAGTATTTTACTGTAAAGGACCTGGCACAGCTAGGCTACGCTAACAGGTGCTGTCATTGGAAGAGCGTCGGCCATTCCTGTGCCTACACAGAGGAGAAATGAGACACTTGAGTTGACACTGTGGAACAACTCCCCAGAGATGGGGATATTCTGCTATCCATAAGGCTTTTTTCCTGCTGGTTGTCCTAGCTGCAAACATCAGCGTGATGAAACATGTTTCAAGTAATTCCTGAATACTGCTGTGCTTTTGAAGACAGGCATTACCCCGTGCGATTTTTACAAAAACTGGTAAGAGCTGCTCTCACTCTACACACTGGTTTAAAAGGGGATTTTAAAAACTACATAAATATTGTACTATTTTGGTTGATTATGTACCATAATGCACTATATGACCAAATTGCTGTCACTGTCCCATAGAACCCTAACACATACTCATGTGCGTAGATGAAGCTTGTCTTGTGCCAGGAGTTGGTTGTTTGTTCATTCTGGTTAACTCTAAGTGATCAGAAGCTAGTGCTGCACGCCTTTGCAGCTGTAGACAGGTAAAGATGACCTCAGGAGGAAATGAGGAATGAAAGATTTTCAAGGAAAACATGTCCTGAAACCTCTAGACCAGGGGTGTTCAACCCTGGTCCTGGTGAGCCACTATCCTGCATGTTTTAGATATATCTCTCTTCCAGCACACCCGATTCAAATGATAAGCCTATCATCCAGTTCTGCAGAAGCCTGATAACGACTGTCAGGTGTGCTGAAAGAGGGAAACATCTAAAACATGCAGGATAGTGGCTCTCCAGGACCAGGGTTGGACACTCCTGCTCTAGATGGAAGTCAGCATATTGTGGCTGTTATCACAGAAGTTGGCAACAGAGAGTGTTATTAGCTAAAAAAAAAATGGAGTTAGCTAATGTCAACAAACTGCAGCATAAACTTCTCATAAGCGCACAACCACATGCAAATCTTCTATACTGAACCTTTAAAGTTGGAGTAAGCTGATAATAAAAACTGAAATGAAGTTTATATGAAATTCTTCTAATTGTAAAGTTGCTACTCTAGAAAATCAAACCATGATTTCTTCAGGTTTGAAAATCAGTCTTTGTTGAGGCAATTCAACCTGGGGATTTGTATGCAGGAGATTCTGTATACAACAGAAGCACCCTTATGTACATGACAAAACATTTGCAAACATACTCAAGTACAGTTTTTGACTCTTGGTCTAAGGAAAACAGCAGGCCAAAGATGTAATCACCTTTTTCTCCTCCTCTCCGAGTCGTTTGTCCTGGGCTTGCTTTGAGGCGTCTTGGCTGTGCCTGATTTAGAGATACTGTCTTCTCTGCGTCGTTTGCTGCATAGAAATAAGGAAAAACTGGTAAAACTACAATACAAGTTTATACTTTCAGCTAACAATTATAAAAATGATAATTATAACACATTCATCATGTTTGCAGTGGCTGACCATGTAAGAACAAAATACCAACCATACCTTTTGTTTGCGCCGTAACTTTAAATCAAAACTTCATGAGTACATTAGATACTTTACTCACAAAACATTATGAATATCAGACTTCCAGGTGAAATTTAGGGAAAATGTCAAAAGTTCATGCTACAGTAGGGAAGTTAAGTTGATGCATGTGATGGTTATTTCTTCATCTCAAACAATTTATTGAAACAAAAGCTAACAACAGTGGGGCCACAACAAAAAAATGTCATTGTCTCAATAACTTGTCATGTATCCTTGAGCATCAATTACAGCTTGACAAAGTGTGCTGTTCAGAAGGTGGCCTATTGCCAGCTGATGCATGGCATTCCACTCTGCTTGAAGGGCTTCCCACAGGTCACTGAGATTCTGAGGTGCAGGATTATGCCACTCTACAAGACGAGTCAGGTGATCCCATGAGTTTTCTATGGGATTCAGGTTTGGAGAAAGCGCTGGCCATTCCATTTAAAGGTCCTGTACAGAGAATTTGTTTAAAGTGGACTGCAGCGACACCTTCGGCCGGAATCGGTGGTGTTTTTAAGGGACAAAGACTCTGCTTCCCATGAACACTAGTGCCTGCTGTCATAAGGGCATAATTCTGGCCAAGGCGTGCATTTGTTTTGAAGCTAATGACTGAAGAGTGGATCCTCTTTACAACTCTGCATTTCTTTTTTCAAGACAGCAACTTGCAAGTGCAAAAGGACGTTTGAAACAAGAAAACAAGCTAACTTCATAAAGTCCATTGAAAACGAAAATGAAACCTAACTTTGGACGTCCAACTCCCTCTTCTATGTCTCTTTTACTAAAGAGCTCCGGAGTGTTCCTCACAGACCAGTGTTCTAAGACATGTCCCAATAATATACATTTGCTCTAGCTTTTCCATAAAGTATTCAGTCATTTTCATAAATGACTTCAGTCATTCAACATCCTCATCATTCCACATTAGCAGTTCAGCGCTAGCTGCTTCAGCCCTCTGCATTCAGATTTAGATTTAGATTTAATTTATTGGTCCCCGTGGGGAAATTCATCTTCACTGACTGAAAACATTACAGGAAAAAAAAAAAAAAAAAAAAAAAAAAAAAAAGGGCATAATTCTGGCCAAGGCGTGCATTTGTTTTGAAGCTAATGACTGAAGAGACCAGAGACAGAGAAGACCAGCATTCTACTGGGAGAATGGTCTGGTTCCTGAAGGACAGTTTAGTATCCATGCCCCGGCATCAACATTCAACTCCATACAGAACCATTTCAGTCTCACCTTACAAAGCCCTTAGTTTGGGACTGAAACAATGCTCCAAATAAAACAGATTACCCACATCACAGAGCTAGCCCTGTGGCTAACACAGAGGCATTTACTAAGTGTTTGACTGAACTACCAACAGACACTATAGTCAAATCCAATGTTCCAATGCATATGTATAAAGAACAGAAGCATTCTATACCTGTGGAGAAGGAAGAGGGCCAACTCCAGTTCTGTTTTCATTCCTTTTAACTCCCTTAGTTCTCTCTGTCAGCTCAAACCAATACAGAGGTTTACCGGTGTTTTAATCTGTGCTCTTTCACTCTCCCGTTTAACTTTCTTTTTCTTTCTGCCAGTTCAGCTCCAGTTCCAGTGTCCACCAATACTAAATAAACCTAAGAAATCCCTTTCTTTAGAAAAAGGACAGATCTTACTCCTCACTCATTCAATTTACTTCTCACTGCTAACTTCTGTCAGTTGTGTGGTGTTGTCATAGTGACATAAGTCTGCTGTAAATCAGTCCAATCTTGTTCGACCCAACCAGGGAAGCTGGAAATAGCTTTTGAAAATAACCTATTTTGGTGCTGATAATCTCATTTTAAATTGCGGACTACGATCAGGCATTTATCTAAAAACAAGACTTTTTCAAGATCACGCAGAAAGTCTGTCCAGCAGTTTTGCCGTGGCGGTGTGCCACAGCAAAATCCTTGCTGCCACACCATCCATTTTACAGAAAAAAAAAAGTCAATAATAGGCCAACACAATAGGCTATGCATATTAAAGTCTTGAATTAAAAATTTTAAGGATTTACAACATGACAGTGGTTGCACTGGTAGTGTCTCCCATCTTTATGGGTTGGTTCTGCTGCCTGTCACTACTAGACCAACTGCCTATTTGCACATGCGCAACAATAACTCTACTTGGACAAACTGCCTGAAATGCGTTGCCAGAGACATTCAGAGTCATTCTGCGCTGCAGATGACTATGCCATTGAGTGTATCATGACTCAGTAATTAATACTATTTTCATTATTAAATGTTATTATTAAATTATTTAATGCTGTTGCAATGTAGGCCTAGTTATTTTCTTTCCCTAAAAATGCATAGTATAAACAACAGACCAACCTCCCCCTTTTTAGGAGGAACTTCTGAGAAGTAGAACATCTGTGGAAGTCAACACAGCTATACGTTCACAAACTCCACCTAAAGGAACTTAGTGTCTCTTTAAATGAAATGTTGAGGAATTCTAGGACCCAGTACTTTTCTCAAATCATTTCTTTCTTTCTTTTTCTTTTTATACCCTCCAGCTGTCGCTGCTGCGGAGGAAGATGGAGAAGGCAGGTGTGGACCAACATCTGGCTGAAAGGACCATCAACTACCTCACTGACAGATCACAGTACGTGAGAGTACACAACTTTGTGTCAGATGTGGTAATCTCCAGCATGGGAGCCCCCCAGGAAACAGTGCTCTCACAGTTCATATTCACCTTTTACACCTTGGACTTCACATACAACTCCACACACTGTCACCTGCAGAAGTTCTCTGATGACACCGCCATTGTTGGCTGTGTGTCAGAGGGGAATGAACAGGAATACAGGGGGGCCATCACAGCCTTCGTGGACTGGTGTGAGCGGAACCACCTGCTCCTGAACACCAGCAAAATCAAGGAGATTGTGACTGACTTCTACAGGTCACCCCAACAACACACAGAGGTGAACATCCAGGACTTGGACATTGAGATAGTGGACTCTATTAAGTACCTGGGTATTCACCTAAATAATTAACTGGATTGGACAAACAATACAGAGGCCATGTTCAAGAAGGACCAGAGTCACCTCTGCTGCAAGACTTTTAACTCACACCAGTAAAAGAGTACACATCACACCAGTTTTAGCAGAACTACACTGGCTCCCAGTTCATTTTAGGATTAATTTTAAAATTTTAGTTCTCACTTTTAGAGCTTTAAATGATCAAGCCCTGTCAATTTGTAGGTGTTGTCTTGGTCTCATGATGTCAAAAAAAGGACTGTTTAAATACAAATTGTTACTGAACCAGAACATTTGGTGGTGAATTCAGACACTTGTGATTTTTGCAGTTAACCACCTTGTTAGAGAACAGTATGCTGTGCAATAAATACTGCAACACTGAACAGTTGGACACGTGAATTAAAATGTTTAGAGATGGTCAAATTAACTTCACCTACAAAGGTTATAGTGCATTTTAGGTGCACTTTGAAATTTCATCAGAAAGCCAGATATTCCTAATTTTTTCTGAGTAATGTGTGAGTGTGTGTGTGTGTGTGTGTGTGTATATATATATATATATATATATATATATATATATATATATATATATATATATATATATATATATATATACATATATACACACACACACACGTTTCCAATGATTTCAAAAATGTTTTTTCACATGAATGTTAAACTGAATAATAATTGTAATTTTTACACAGTGAGATTAAACTATTTGACTTTTACATCAGATTGCTTTGAACTGTAATCAGCCAAATGTCAGTGCAGTACTGACATAGATCTCTATCAGTGTGACTGTATACTGACTGTGTTGTGCTGCCGTCCTGCTCCTGCTCTTTGCAGGGCAACTGTGTTGGTACTTTGCCATCCTGCCTGTAGTCTCCTCCCTCCTCCAGCTGTCCTGTTCTTTGAGTGCCATTGTATCGCTCTGCTGGACACCTGGCCTGAGGTTGAGTCGATGGAGGAGAGTCTGTTTTGGGCTCCTGGTCCTCCCTGGACTGTTCACGCCACCGGATCTACAAGGACAGACATGGGACAGGGAGAGAAGTGGAAGTGTAAGAGTTTGGGGGCAATGAAGAATTTTCCCTGGACCACAGACAGGTCAGGTGCTGCACCCTAGTGTTGTGCACCTTAAGCTGAATGAACATAAAAGATATTTAATGCAAGAGATTGCCAAGACAGCTAACTGACACAGGGCATTACATTAGATATTACATTACATGGTAAATGTGGTGTGTTGATGCTGCAAAAGGATACCATGACTGATCAAATGTTAGTATCCGATATGGTTATGTAACAACTGTTGTTAAATACTTTTTGTTGATTCCATTCATCCAGACATTTTTTTTTTGCAATAGCTGTTATAAGTTTTATATCTGAAATGTGGTCAAGAACAATAATTAAAAATAAATAAATAATAATAATACATTTCATTTGTAAGCACGTTTCAAGAAACCCAAGGACACTGTACATCAAAAGATGAAAAAAAAAAGATAATAAATACAAAGGAAAAAGAAGTGCATGAAATGTAATACAGAGTAAATTATAGCTAGCGCGTTGACCCGTGGGGATCCACGGGTTCTAAATGTGGTAATTTTTATGCTGTTGTGTATTTGTGCATGCTGTACCGCATTTGTCCAGCAGTCACCACCAAAGTGTTCTGGCCATAGCAAAATGACTGTAAGGCATTACTGTATTCCAAAATTACTAATATCTCCCAAAATATTGGTCCTATCAACTTGCTGTTTTTGCTAGTCTGTTCCTTGACCAAAAATACATAAGTATGACAAACTGCAGCAGTCAGATCTGTACGGATTTTGTGTGAGTCCCAAGACACACATACACACACGCATACAGGGCCACTTGGCTTTTAAAATATAAATGAGAGTTATTATGGTGGGTTGGTAATCTTGAACAGGAGGTGCTTCTAGGGTCTCGACTTGAAGATGGATAGTCACTATTGCTGATGGATGATGGCGGAGAGAATAATGGGCAAAAACAATGAAAATTTAAAACTGAGGGAAATCCATGGAATTACTTTGTTCTAACTGCAGATTACAGAATAAAATGATGCCTGGTAGAGCATGGAAATACTGTAGATAAATTAGATAGATTTGTTCCACAAGGGGGAATTCCAGAAATTGTGTTCGAGGACTGATGAAGCTTAACAAATTACGCCGTCTTGAGTAAGAACCCATTTATCGTACAATATTACAACATTTTCGACCATTTGGATGAAGCACATTAGCTGTAATGTGAACATTTCTGAAACCTCTCCTATTTGAAGCCCCAGGGTCAGGGCTTCACTGCAGTTAATGTTTTTGATTCATTTTACCGTGTTCACGGTTGAGCTCATTTCAACTACTGGTACTACTACTACTCCTCGCCACTGTCACCTGTCACAAGTGTTTGCTCCTGGAGGATTCTATTGGGTTTCTGTAAATTTGATTTGATTTTGATTTGATTTGATAAAGCACTTTGTGACTCTGTCTGTGAAAAGTGCTCTATAAATAAAATTTTACTTACTTACTTGGTAGTTGGTGGTTTAATCTACAGCAGTGCATCATTTTCTATCAGATCATTTTTGTGAGGAAACAAATATGAACTCAGAGAAACAAGTGGTTTTTTTTTTTCGTTTTAGCTCTGAGATATAAGCATTTTCCCGCAAATCCAAAAGAGTTTTAAAAAGTTTATTTAGATAAAGATGTTTTCTCGGCCCTCAAAGAAACAAGTTCATCCCCCAGTTTATTGCACAAATCTTCAAAAACAATATGTTTCATATGTTTTTTCACTGGCAAGGAAGAGGATGAAAAACTGCAAAAAGTGGGTCACTTATCTGAGATGTAAGAGCAAGAGATCATTAAAATGTAATAATAAATCATCACAACTTTCTAGGACTATTTTCATACATATGTCTCCCACCTCTGTCAGCTTACTGTGATGTATCTCCCCTAATTTGTACTGTGTATTTCTTCACTCTTTTGATCATAATATAGAGAGCACCTTCATCAGACCTACAAACCAACCACTTTCCTGCAGCAAACTTTGGAATAACATGTAGAGTAAATTTTCAGAAACAGAAAAAATTAATTGACTAGAAATTTTTATCAATTGGTGCCTTAAAGGGGAGATTACACTCCTTTTTCTCCTGTTGGTAGCTTAATGAAGTGTATTAAATGGATTTCCTTATTCTCCATCAGTGGCATCATAATATTTTCTGATGCAAAACAACCTTATGGAAATAAGTTCAATGCACATGACGCTCTCACCAGAGTATCAGGCAAAAATGGAGGAACAGGGTGTGTAAAAAAAAAAAAAAAAACCAGGGTGTGTAACATTACGGTGGGCGGAAAAACGACCTGCATAGGTCTATTTTGAAAAAAAAAAAAGACCTTAACAGCTGTATTGTAGTACATTTTTGTATGTTAAATGTTATATTTTGACATGGAAAATAAGTTTAGAATTTGATTCAATATATTTTCTTTTCTGTCATTTTTGCTAATTCATTCTATCAAGTTAACGTAACTTTTTGCTTTAACTAAATAATGAAAATAATTAAATTGTGTTTTTAACGATTCAAAGGATCAGTAATAATAAAAATAGCTTAATATTACAAGGCAATTAGCCAAAGTTTCAGATTTTATACTGGATAAGTTTGAATGATCTAGACAAACACTACCACTGAACACAACTTATCTTCATATGATAAAACATTAATAATAAATTTAAGATATATTATCCTATTTCAGGGCCAATCAGAACCCTCCTTTCAATACATAAAAATCACATGGTATCAATTGACCAATGGTGTTGTGTGTTAGTGGACGTGGTATAGAAGCGGATGTTTAATTGCTGCTCCTTAAAAAAATAAACAGATGGATTTAGCCAAAATTAGACCATAACAAAGTAAGAGAACAATATATTGATAATTAGCAAGGCTTTGAGCAGGCTGTGCACCATTTTTTTGCCCGTGCTTTTCGAAAATTAACCGTGCAAATCACGGGTGTGCGGGTCGCTGCCTAACACACTCTCTCTCGCTCTCACACTAGTTCTCCTGTATCGTTTCAGTACACCCAGACTAACCAAATGAACCCTTGCGTAAATTACCTTATAAGACACATAAACTGACATAATCCACAGTCTCATTTGCAGCCAGAAAAATAAAAAGGAATCATAGGCTGATAGTGGATTTACTGTCTTTCATTACTATCCTGAAGCTGATGAAAAAGAGTTGGTATTTTGGAAGATGATCTTGGCACAAAAAACTCTTACCCTTGTGATTCAGAAATACAAAGGTCTCTGTATCACATGTTTGCTTACAGTGCATCCAGACAGTATTCAATCCCCTTCACTTTTTCTACATTTTGTCATGTTACAGCCTTTTTCCCAAATGGATTAAATTAAATTTTTTTCCTCATCAATCTACACACAATACCCCATAATGAGAAAGTGAAAAAAGTTTTTTAGAAATTTATGCAAATGCATTAAAAATAAAAAACTGAAATATCACATGTACATAAGTATTCAACCCTTTATTCAGTAATTTGTTGAGGCACCTTTGGCAGCGATTACAGCTACAAGTCTTCTTGGGTATGATGCTACAAGCTTGGCACACCTGTATGTGGGGTATTTTTCCCATTCTTCTCTGCACATCCTCTCAAGCTCTGTCAGGTTAGATGGGGAGTGTCGCTGCACAGCTATTTTCAGGTCTTTCCGGAGATGTTCAATCAGGTTCAAGTCTGGGCCACTCAAGGACATTTACAGACTTGTCCTGAAGCCACTCCTTTGTTATCTTGGCTGTGTGTTTTGGGTCGTCCTGTTGGAAGGTGAAGCGTCGCCCCAGTCTGAGTTCCTGAGTGCTCTGGAGCAGGTTTTCATCCAGGATGTCTCTGTACATTGCTGCATTCATTTTTCTCTTGATCCTGACTAGTCTCCCGGTTCCTGCCACTGAAAAACATCCCCACAGCATGATGCTGCCTGTCATGATGCTTCACCGTAGGGATGGTATTTGCCAGGTGATGAGCAGTGCCCAGTTTCCTCCAGATGTGATGCTTGGCATTCAGGCCAAATAGTTCACTTTGTCATTATGGGGTATTGTGTGTAGACTGATAAGAAAAAAATTAATTTAATCCATTTTGGAATAAGGCTGTAACATAACAAAATGTGGTAAAAGTGAAGGGGATTGAATTCTTTCCGGATGCACTGTACATGTTGAAGTCTCATCGCCCTTTTCTTTACATAATGACTCATGCTGTCATATGACCAACAGAAAGACAATGCCACACATCAGCTGGCTCAATAATATCATTTGTTCTACCAGTGGGGTAAACATATTTTGCTTGACTGGATTTCTTAAAGCTAGAATAAGTTTAGACACTGAAAGACCAAAATCGACATCAGAACTGAGATAACGTGATTTATGTAAATGCTCTCACAGATGAGACACTTTGTAAAGCATTAGACCATGTTACTGGTTAAATCAAGCTCATTATTAGCTGGGCTATCTTTGTGAGACAAAGACAGATTTATAAGATTACCTTCCTAATGAAAACTGTGCATGGGACAAAATATGACTCAGTGTAGTGTTTGTACCGGTACAGAGGAGTCTCCCAGGATGTACTTGGCTCCTTCCAGGACCGACATATAGGAGAAGCGCAGCTGGTCTGGGGTCTGGATCAGGCCCATGCGGTACTTCCTCATGTCCAACAGGATGCTTTTGATGTCCACTGATGACGGGTCTTTCCTTTTGTCCATCTGGATGGGACAACATTACCAGCTTAGCCCAAAGCAGCATTTATTGTTTTTACAGACTGTTTAAGCTCAAAACATGGTCATGATGGCACACGTCAGCAGTGCACACATGCTTTGTCACCGGGTCACCGATCCAACATAAAAGTAAATAATGCATAACATGATAAACCAAAACGCAAAATTCACAGAACATTACACTGTTACTGTGGTTACTGTGTCTAGAATGCTGGCTGGTAGGATACACTGCTTTTATGTGTTTAAATGTTTTTAAAACTGTGAACCCTAGAAAGACCAGCAACTGCTGTGGTGGAAGCCACTGGGAATGATGGTGCACCATGTTTCATCCTTGCACAAACAAGTTTCTCTTATTTCTTCTATTATTTTCACCAAGTACTACAGATAAATATCAACTCTGACAACTTAGAACTGAAGACATTTTCCCCTCTAACACAAAGGCAGTACTTACCAGAACAAGACAAATGTCAACTAGTGAAAATGTCCCTGAGCGGCCAATTCCTGCACTGCAGTGTACCACAGCTGGCCCATGGTCGACCCCCAATGCACCCGACTCCCGCACCTTGAAGAGGAAGTTCAGAAAGGACGCTGGGGAATCTGGGACTCCAAAGTCAGGCCACGTGGTGTAATGAAAATGGTAGATCTCTCGCTTCTCCCCTGTCTGTGGAAGACAGGCAACCTTATAAGCACATGCACAACTTCAATTTACCAGCAGTGACTTAGATTTTGATCTGCCATGGCTGAGGTTACAAGAGGTTATTTCAGAAGTGGCTGACAGCTGAACTATAAACATTTAACTTTCAGTTTCCATTAATGTGGTGATACAAATCCCAACTTGCCCCACCAGAAGAGCAGGAAAGGTTTGTACTTTCTTTTTGGGCTTGTTTGTTTTGATAGCCATTCAATAACTTTAGTTAGTTTTAGTTAGATTTTTACTCAAATTGAAAATTAATAGAATCTGTTTTCAGTTGGAATATTTGCAAGAACTGCATCCCAATATCCACGGCATAAGTGGGACAAACATCAGTTTAGCTGGAGATCACTAGAAAAACTACTAAGATAATTCAGAAAACATCAGACGTTTACAATGAAAACAAGAATGTTTTCAGTTCTAAGATGCCTTAGGGCGTTTTCACACAGCGTACTCGAATCCATATCCATTCTCTCTTTAACCCCAACTGGTCAAGGCAGACAGCCCTCCTTCAGGAGTCTGGGTCTGCTCGAGGTTTCTGCCTGTCAAAGGGAAGTTTTTCCTCGCCACTGTCACCAATCACAAGTGTTTGCTCCTGGAGGATTCTGTTGGGTTTCTGTAAATTTGATTTGATTTTGATTTGATCTGATAAAGCACTTTGTGACTCTGTCTGTGAAAAGTGCTCTATAAATAAAATTTACTCACTTACTTGCTTATATCAGAGTACACTGGACCCTAAAGTCTGCATAATTTTGTTCATGTGAATGCAACCATTCCATGCTCAAGTAATCGAGTCCAGTTGAGAAGGTAGTCCTGGGTAAGGACTGCCTGCTCTCCATTATGGTACGAATGCCATGTGAATGCGATCTGTGCCCAAGTCTGGAAGTGACCTAATCACCATTCCGACAACGGAAGTGGGTTAAGCACCATGAGACCATAGACGGTGCTCCTGTTGTCTCCTGAAAAAGCCTCAGATCTGCGCGGCACGGTCATGCCTCATCAACCGAAGCACTCTGTGATATATATCAGGGACAATAAAGGTCGCTCTTCTTTTCTTTGCCTCAAACAGGCTAACAGATAGTTAAGGGTTTGTCTTCTTCTGACTTCCGCATTTGTTGGATAGCCACAGAATTCCCTCCACACTACCACCTGCTGTTTCAGCCCTGTAACACCCATTCATACTCGGGCACGGGCTGCAGTACGTGCTTGTGAACGCAACATCTGCCAGAAAGGTGTGAACATATCCAAGTACGGAATGGACTCGGGTACATTGTGTGAAAGCACCCTTAAACCTGTGATTCTCAACTGGTAGGTCGCAACCCAAGTGTTGGTCGCAAACCCCTTTTCGGTGGGTTGCAGACCTTTGTCTGGGCAAAAAATAATGTTAAGAAACCAATCCTGTGCTTTATTTTGATAGAGTGGAGCACCACCTAGTCACACTCCCCAGCAGTAGGTAGCAGTAATGTACTGTACGATAATTCACACCAAACATTTCACAGCATAGAAGAAGACCCAAAAGTTTTGATTCAAATTATGGAGAAACTCAGGTATGACACCGACTACATCAGATATGGTTTTACCTACACTGAGGACAAAAACCTCAGTGTGTTTAATACTTGAATAAGTAACTGAATGCACTTACATTTTTTGTGCACATTTTTGGTTTTGGTTAAAATAGACTTAATTTAATGTTAAAGGTAATCTTTCCATCCATTCCATCCATCACCACCTACTGGTCAGTTTGGTTTATCATTAAACTTATCTTCTGTGTTTTCACACTGTGATATTCTGTATTATCTCAGGTTCAAAACACACCATCTTTTCATTAAATACATTTGAGAAGTTTAACTGTTATCAATTTGGGTCATGGCTTGTCATTGAGGGGTGACAGTGGGTCCTGAAGCCAGACCAGTTGAGAACCACCACCTTAGACAACACAGGTCCATGTCACTGGTCTTAGTGTGACAGCTTTGAAACTAGGGTTGGGCAACAAAATAATAACAGTATATACTGCGATATAACTTTTCCTCGATAGACGTATGAGACATGCTCGATACAATTTCAATAAAATTCATTCGTCCATGTTTTGACAGACTTGAGAACAGCCAATCATAATTAAGTAGCGCTGCACCGAACCAATCACGCTAGAGCCACGTCAAGTTAGGTTGATGCACAAAGCACAGGCGTAAGGGTAGCCATAGCACACACGCTAATATTTGGGCTACAGTGGGAGGTAGTGAGTGTTCCCCTGGGAGAAAATATGACTGAGAACTCAGGTGACTGGGTTACTGAAGAGTAGGGTGCCAACTGTTTTGGTTCCGGCATACAACAGAGGCATAAAAGCTGGAAGTCGGACAGTCAAAGCATGTTGTCTCACTTTCATTTTACGCCAGTTACGGCACAGAGGTACGCATGGCTTGACAGATGGGGGGGATGCGGTCCATGCCTACTGCAGTACTACTACATGCAAAACATACGGCCGTATAACTGAAACTTAGGACACTTATAAGATGAGGGTCAATAAATTTTAAGATGGGGGGCTGGGGGGAGATGAATATAGCGGGGGGAATAATACATAACAGTAGGACAAGCTTGACAAAAAATAGCGATTTGATTTATATCGTGATACATATCGATATCGTCTGATATGAAAAAAAAATGATCACAATATGACATTTTTCCATATTGCCCAGCCCTACTTGAAACATTTCAGTTCTCCATCGCCACCTTTTTAGTTGGAATTTCCCTTCTGCCAAATACTAGTAAAAAAGAGCTTACATTAATATTCTGAAGCTCCAAAACTCTGGTGGTGTAATAGGACTTGGTGTCTTCTGACAACAGTGTGACTAGGAAGCGTGTGTCTTTGAAGGCCATCTCTCTCTCCTCTGCTGAAGGCCAGTACTGCGCACACTTTTCCTGTCACACAGAGAGAAATGAGAGGATAAACAAGACAAAAGGTATCACAAAAATTACTAATCAGCCGACTAGGTCTCTGACAATAATCAGATATATGAATGTTCAGCATGTCCTTGTGGTCACAAAAATAACAAACCAAACTGTCCTACGGACAAATACACCTCAAATTCAGATGAACATTTTCTTCTGCTTCTTGGACATAGTGACACATTTCTTTGGTCCCATCTACAAACATTTAATAAACTAAAGGTAACATCTACTTTTACTGCAGAATTTGGGGGGCCTGAGATACTGAAAATATTTGCTAAAATGTCCAAGTATTACCAGGATAAATAACTCATTTTCCATTAATGAAAATAACTTCATATTGCAAGAAAATTTCCTAATATTAGGTTAAAAATATAACGGTCTTACCAAATTATAAGAATCAGAAGTACAACAATGTTGCCAGAGAAAACCACTATGATAATAGTAAACAAGTGAAAGCTGGTCTCATATCATAATAGAGAATATATTATGAGAATACACTTATAGTTTTCCTCTCATTATGAGTTTTGTTAGAAAATAAAGTTTATTCTCCTAGTATGGAGAATTGATTTCCTCAATAATATATCAAATTTCTCCTTTTTTTTTTTTTTTAAATTACCACTTTCAAAAAATTTATATTTTTTTAATCCCTATAATGTGGTGATATTACCTCATGATTTTGCATGTATTTTTTTCATTTTCATGGTGGTATTTGTAATTACTATTCTTGTCTTGGCATCAATCTTTAACCACACTAGTCAATCACATGTACACAAGAAATCTACAGGATTTCATTTTGACCTTGCTACTTAATGAAAGAATATTACATCTAGTTCAGATTAGGAAAAAAAAATCAGCAAAAATCAGGGCAGATGATGCAAAACCTTCTATGCAATCTTAGTACTGCAGAACTGAAAAGCTAGGATAGGAATAAAAGATCCTTTTGATGCTAATAATATCTGTGGATGGGGTGCTCTTTAGCACTATTTTCAAGAAAACTGTGTGCAAATGTCAGGACCGACAAGAGGCACCCCATCTGTTTTACTGAGAAAGAAAGCAGAGATTACAGCTGGTCTGTTAAAAACGGACAGTGTGTATGCTTAATCTCTACATCGCAGGATCGCTAGAACTGGAGGAACAGACAAGTTGAGCCACATATCAGTCTCTCACATTCATCAGTGAACTCACTGTCATAACATTGAATTCCAGGTATCCTGCAGGCAGGAGACAGAAGTGTCACTGTAAATAACTCACATGTAACACAAGAGAAAGTACACTGAGTGCATAAGTTATTTCATGCTGTCAGAGGGTGTAAGCCTTTGACTAATTTTGTGAGACGTCTGTGGATAATGTGGTCTATGTGTGACTAGTCTTTCTGTGGTCCATTTAGTATTTATGCAGTCTCCTTGTGTGTGTAGGTGGGTATACACTAGACAACAGACATTATAGCATGTTTTTTTCTTACCGAGCCCTTCTCTATGACCCTGTTGAGCATGATCACAGCCTTGGTTTTCTGTTCCCAGATCATGAGCCAAAAGTGACCACAGGTATTCCTGAGGGGTCCCTGCAGTCAGCGAACACATGCACAAACAGATCTTTATAATTTCTACTGAAAGATAAATTACTCCCTTGTCCTGGTTTACAATATAGTTATTCAAGAATGGACAAAAATATTAACATGCAATATAACAACATGTAGGTGGAGAAAGAAATGTCAGAGTTGTTTGTCATGTGATAACTGTGCAACAGAGATGTGTAATGATAATGAATTTACTTAAAAGGTCAACACTGCTAGGTTACGTGGCTGAAAGTCATGTGGCTAAGTGAGGTGAAATGTCTTTTAATGTCAAATTAAATAATACGCAATAACTGATTAAAAAAAAAAAAAAAAAAAAAAAAAAAAAAAAAATTTTGCACAGCAACACACTATTTCACATTCAAAAACAGATTAAGATGCACTGTCAAAAACTACGAAAACTATGCCAATCCAATATGTATGTATGTGTAGGTCAATTAATCCTAAACTTTGAAAGGTCTCATACAGTTGTGAAAAAGATCCTTATGTGGTGTTGAGTAACATTTGGTGATGGAAGATTGTGTTTAAAGCCTAAGCAAATCATAGAACATTATAAATAATTGCTTCTCCTTTCACTTCCTGTAGACATGCAATAATTCAGGGTCATGTGGGGTCCACTGAGCATGTAGCTTTGTTGACCCCACATGACCCTGAATATTTGGGACCAGAAGTAATTGTGTGAATTTGAGAAACTACTTCAACCCCATCCAATCCTTTAAGTTCCACCACTGTGTTACTCCTTAAACAAAAACATTCTTACAAAAATGTGTAAGTTAGAGGTTATTATACAATATAAAGCATCCTGCTGATCTTCCCTCTCATATACAATATTAACTGGTCTGTCATAAATGCCTAGAAAAGTCTCAAGGAAAGCAAATACCAAAGGCCGGACCACACACCACAATATCAAACAAGCCAACATTCATATCAATTAGCTGTTGAAGGTCATTCAGGAACAAGGTGTTTTCCCTAACAAGGGACAGTGTAACAGATTTCCCATGACAACCCTTTTTTGCCAGTTTATTAATGTAGAGATCTGTTATATTCAAGTAGCTTTACTCCTTGCCTTGTATCTCATGTATCAATGTAACAGTATTCACACAACTGAGATTGTAGACAGATTTATTAAAATGACAGTTTATATAATAAGTAAACTTATAGGCCAATATCATATATATATATATATATATATATATATATATTATTAACTCAATTGTGGCTAAGTCCCTATTGTCTGTAGAAAACTATCAACAATATATTTAGAAAGAAATTCTAACGTGTTGCCAATGAGTTACATATCTCCCTGAGTGCTTGTCTGAGCTTAAAATGGGTGTGGAAACCTTCATTGGCAAAATAACTACATATTAGTTTTTTTTGCCAGACTAGTTAAAGATTTTTTAAAAATATGGTTAACCTACAAATTAAATTCAAACTAGACAATTCCACGTGTAAAGTGTTCGACTTGCCTGAGTCAAGATGTAACTTCTTTGGGCATCCTCCATCACCACCAGACTTGCGTTAATGTAGTCATTTTCTGTGTTTTCCAACTTCACACGACTGTGATCAACTGACAATTTGTAACAGATAATTAGGTTTAGGCTGGCTGTTAGGGAAGTATCAAGCAGAAACTTACTCCGTGTCTTGCATGTTTACTTACAAGGACTGACGTCTCTGTATCTATTGCGGTTGCGATTCTCTGGATACTTTGCCACTTTGTAGGAACATTCGTGGGACTGATTTCTAATTTCCTGGAGAAAGAAACACGATAGTCAAAGAAACGAAAGACATGACACAACGTGAGTTCCTTATCGAAACACGATGTCAATGATCGTGGTACAATCGATTATTTTCCGCTTTGAAAATATAAAAACTACTGTATTTTAGAGCAGAGTTAACGTATAGAGCTGTTCAACTAAACCAGTAAGTTATTAAGGCTATGGTAGAGTTTTTAACACATGTGAAAGCTTATTAGCATTATATGATACCGAATAACCACACGTTCATATTTGTTTTAGTTGCTTTATAGAATGTAGTGGATAAAAGTGTAATGTGTAATAATGCTCACAAATTATTAAAAGATGACTACCGGTAAAGATTTTTTTAAATATAAGATTAATGATAACAGCTTGACACTGGCCGCCGGATTAGCTACCCAAACTGTTAGCTGGCTAAATTAAATAAGCGCTTACCTATACGACTGATCTGTTAGCTGCATGCTAACTATGCTAATAGACTTACTAGGTACAGTTTCTGCCACCGGCCGTCTGAGTCCATGTCTTCAATCTCCTGGTCCATTTTCACTGTGGCAATGCCTTTCTGTCGCAAACAAGGTGGGTATAATTTTGTCGGAGTATCTAACTCATTACTATTTTAGGCCTAGTGAAGCTTTTGGTCAAACAAGTACTGCGTTACTTCCCTTTGCTCGCGAGCTCGCTGGATGTTTGTCCGTTATCTCTGTGGAACAGTTGATGTCTGAAGAGGATTCACACGCGCATGCGCAAAACGGGGACCTTCGGCAGTTGTCAAATTCAGCAAAGATTATCATCGAGTGAACGAGATGTCAAACTACCAAACGACAACATACAACATAAGTGCGAAAGATAATTAGCAGGAACAAGTGTTGGCTTTGTTTTGAACATTTTCCACTTCATAAGCACGAACTCACTCGTATATTCATTGCTACTTTGAGTTAATATTAATTACTCACTATAATAATTACTTCTTTACATTAAAGAAAAAAAGTTCACATCTGAGTTCAGTTACTTTAAAAAAAAAAAACAAAAACATTTTTTCAACTTCATAATAGTCTTTTAAGAAGGCAGTCAAGAAATTACATATATATATATATATATAATTTTTTTTTTTTTTTTTTAATGTAGAGATAAATAACATATAGCTAATATTTCGTGTCAGAAATGTATGCAATTGTTCTTACTTGTCATGATTTAGTATCTATAACTGTAAAAGCACTTCAGTGTGCCGCATGAAAATCAAAAATGTCCTTTTTTAAAAGCTACAGAGTGTCCGTGAGTCTAGTGGGAGTATTGTTCATGTATGTCTTTATGTCTGTCTTGTTTTAATTCATTTATGGAGGCTAACATTTTATGGACAAAAAGCTGTTACAAAAAAAAAAAAAAAAAAAAAAAAAAAAGAGTAAATTTACTAAATTATATTTTACAACTGTTATCAAGTTCTTGTTGAGCCAAAGAACGAAGGACACAACTGACCGGTGTCCACAGTGTGGTGCACTTTCCACTAATACGTAAAGATCGTCAATCTGTCAAGTCACAGCTGACAAAGACAAATGCATTTTCGGTTTAAAGTGTTATGCACTACAAATAAAAACAACGATTTATTCTATTGAAAAAAATTCAAATGTGCAGCAAATACATTATAAATCACAACCGTAGTTAATTGTTTGTTTTTTCTGCAAATCATGTGGTTTCTTTTCTTAGGTATACAAACTAAGACACAATAATTGCAAACTTAACAATATGTCTTTAAAACAATTAATCTGAATGCAAATAGCAAATACTCTTTTATATGTCCTGTTTCTCTTCTGAACGTTCTGCCTTTCCTCTGGACTTTGTTTTCTGAATTTTGCTCCTGTAAACACTGCAAGTTCCCCACAGTGGGATCAATAAAGTCATAAGTTATTTTGGGTAAATATTATATTCATACTTGTAAGTGGAAACACACGAACCCCTCCTTTAACTTGTTTTTATGTGATTTTATTAAGTATTACACATCTTTTCAGTATGTTGTAAATATGTCAACAACAAAAAAAAAAGCCAGAAAACTTTATTTTAGTTTATCTAAGTCCTTGCTGTTTTAATTGTATCTTGCCTTAGTCCTTTGTGCTGTATTGTCCAGTTAGGTTTATTTATTTATTTACATTTCTGTTTCAATATTTTCGTTACATTTCAAATGTCTTAATTATTTTGTTTATTTTTGTTTCAGATGGTTGTCATAGTTGTGTTTAACCATTCCACCATGTCTCCAACTGTATTTCTATATTACTCTTCAGTAATATTTCTCCCATTCTTGTTATGTAAATTTGCTTTGTGCCAATTAAAAAAACAAAAGTCGTATGTGAACTTATGTCATCTTATTGTGAAAAGGCAGGCTTTGTGAGCGGAAGTGTGCCTGTTGTTTGTGTTTTGTTTGTGTGTGCTGAGCTTCGGACTCACTGGGGAATGGAAGGAGCAGCAGAAGCAGCCTGGCGAAGTTTGTCCAACACTATTGGCACTACGGCGCTCAGGTAAATGGAAGCAACACATCAAACTACTGTAAATAAAAGCTGAGCAGAGGACATTTAAGAGTGTGAGTGGAGAAAAGGGCGAGCTTTGGGCGCACATGGAAGTTCCTGTCAGTGTTATCAGAGCAGAACTTCCTCTTCGATGCAGCCGTGAAGCTAGCAGTTTGCAGCTTTAATAGTTAGCCTGTAATTTCTCCAGGTCAAAATCTAACGGAAACAAAAAAGGCAACAATTACGGCATAGTAATCTTTTTTGCCTTTAAGGACAACTTAGAAACATTACGGTAACTAGCAAGCAAACAAAAACCTAAATATCTCCATTTATCGCAACTCTTTGGGCGATTAAAGTTGGGCAATAGCTTCCTGCTAGCCAAACCTGATTTGGTTAGCTTGGAGGCTAACGTTGATTAGCCAGGTGTATATTGTAAACAGTAGATGGACTTTCCCGCATGTGATTGTGTTTTCATTTTATGTTTTTGATAAAGTGTTGCCCAGAGTTTTCAGGAATTTTTTTTTTCTTTTCTAAATCAAGTATCCATTAGATTAACTGTGAAACATAGTCAGCGCATTAATCCATAATGGAAGTAAACATTAGTTCTTACATAATTTACTTAGTAGTTTAAATGAGTTTCACCCCAGTAAAACCAAACCGACCACTATAAAGAAAAAAAATCCTGCTGTTGCATTAAACGCAAGAGCTAATGTATAATGTAAGCTAAAGTGTAATGTACAACAGTATAAAAGTCACATGGTATCATCCTGTTCCTGCATTAAGTTTAAAGTCACATTTTCCCTATTATATTATAATAAGCAAGATTTATTGAAAAAGTCATGGAACGTTTTAGCTATGTTTGTTTGGTCATCAAGGAAAATATAGCCTACTTTTGTAATGTGTATTTTTCCAACTCAGACCTACAATCTAAACGTCTTAAAATAGTGAAGTTTTACTGGTTTAAGACAGGACATCCTTGTGTTTAGTGTCATTTAATTCAAAGTGTCACCACAGACACACATGACCCTTGTATACAGTATTTTATGGTTATATAATTGCACGGGTTGACTTTGCAGTTGATACTGACATTTGATCAATTGCATATGTTTGACTTAAGTAACATTTTCAATGCTGAGGTTATATGTGTCTTTTAATGGAGTATTGTTACAGTAGTATTAGTACCTTAACATAACGCTGCAAGACAAATCAGGAGGAAAAAACGGCAGACTTCAAAAATACACACCATCCTTTTGCAATTCTCTCATCTTAGACCAAATCAGAGGACTATAATAGATACAGATGAACCTAATGTTGTTAAAAGCTTTTAAGGAAAGTGGAGCTACTTCCCCAAGCCAACATGTAGAGATGTGGATTAGAACAGCAGAATGGCATCCAGGTTCCATTTGAAGGAACCCTAACAGCTGTAATTCCAGCTGTCAATCACATATTTAACCCTCCAACAGTCTGATAACACCTGTGATCAGACAAAATTTGTTAATCACATTGTAGATTTTCTACAACTGAAAACACAGGCAAGGAGATGTAGATGTAGAAGTCTCCTGTCCTCTTTGACAACCCGAATTACAATGTGCTGGACACAAGGGAATTTTTAACCAGTGACGTTAAGGTACTAACTAACTAGGGCACCTTTATGTTGAAGGTTTCCTTATTGTTTATTCAGATGTATCATGTCACCAAAAAAAAAAATTCTTTCCCATGTATGTTGCTGTAATTTGCTTGATTGTTGCAACTGTTAATACTACAACAAATCATCATAAACAGACAGTCAGAGCATTTTGACATGACCTCAAATTATCCTCATTATCTTGTTCTATGCATCTAGTGTTTGTGTCCTTAAAAAACCTTGTTTATTCCAAATAACAGTGTTCTAATGCATTTTCAGAAAATAAATAAAACATCAAAATGTAGTGTTGTTAGACCTCAGAAACGCAAAGAAATTAAGTTCATTTTATTCATAAATTTTTTTTATAAATGCAGAAATCAATATTTACTTGGATAACCCTGGTTTTCAGTTACTCCAGCCACTCTAAAAAAGTATCAATGTGGAACGTACTTGCTTCTCTTCTCATAAAGAGTGCCTTTACTAATTGCTTGCGTTAAACTTGTTTGCTTCTGTTTAATTCTACCTGTTGCCTCTGGCTGTGGTGTGGCTGGTCTTCTAGTTCAGTTTGACTCTCATACTGTCTGGATGCTGTCTCTTCAGCTTATTGAACAGGTCCATAGTGTTACCATACGTTATTCTAAGAGTAATGTGACAGACCTGTATGTGGAGGACATGGAGGACTCACCTCGTTATTTCCCACCTTCCCCCCAAAAACAAATGCCGCGTTTACACTACGTGGTACTGGCTCGATTCGACTTGGCCTTTTTGTTTTTCCATTACATAAAAGAACCTGGAATCTGGTACTCGGTGCTAGTTTTTTGGTATCTGCTTGGCCAAGGTTCCAAAACAGGTGAAGAGATACTAAAAACGGGATGTGTAAACACTGCAGACCACTGATGGGTCAGAGAGTTATCTCTGTGTCATTGCATCATCAATGTGGAACCCCCCATTAAAAAAAAAGTTTTGGAAGTTTACAGTTATACTGGTAGGTTGATCTACGTGATGGTAGCCCACAAAACTACACTGTGGTCAGTCGAGGAGGTTCAGATATTTCTGTCCTTGGTGGCTGATGAAAAAATTCAGCGTGAGCTTGACGGGGCAATGAGCAAGTTTATTGGCAACTCTCTGAGCAGACATCACGGAAGTTACGTGCCGTGTCATTATGATGTCCAGGTGCACTAAAGTCAGTTGTATCCTGTAATGGAAACGGTTTCCGGGAATAGTATCTGGTACCCGAGTTGAGTTCAGTTGAGCTGGTTCCATGTAATAAAAATGTGGCAAAATTTGCAACCAAGGGGTGGGGTGAAGGATATGCATGGGAGGTAGAGCCAGGTCCTTTTCCCTTTTTTTTGGTTGGGAGTGTTATGGAGGTTTCTGACATGGAAAAAAGTTTATAAATTTTAGAAATAATTTTTTGGGGGGGTTGTAATTTTAAAGATTTCTTCAATTCAGTGAAGATTTTATCACTATTATTACTTAATTGGGAAGGCTGTAGTATTTTGTTGGATATGTTGATTTTAGATTTAATAATGGATTTTAGTCGTTGGTATTGTAGGCATTGGTCTCTCCCAACCCCATACCTCTGGATGAGTGTATTAAATGATATGAACTGGTTTCAAATAAGTGGTGGAGGTGAGTGATGCCTTTGTGTTTCCATGATGAAAAATGAACGGGGGTGTTGTACAGCTGGAAGTCTGGGTTGTGCCAAATTGGGGTGAGCCTACATGGTGCCAGTGATGATTTGGTGATTTTGTGGGCTTTCCACCAGGCTGTCAGAGTTGAGGAGATTGAGATGTTCTTGTAGTAGTCCTGTTTCCTGATTGATTGTGGTAGGAATAGGAGGTCTGTGAGTGAAATAGTTTTTACCCCCGCCAGGAGGTATTGTGATCGCTTTGCTTTGTGTGTTTGTGTGCGTTTTTGCGTGTTTGTTTGTTTGTTTAACAAGATAACTCAAAAAGTTATAGACGGATTTTCATGAAATTTTCAGGAAATGCTGATACTGGCACAAGGAAGAAATTATTAAATTTTGGTGGGGATGGAAGGGGAGGCAGGTCTGTCTTGGCGGAGGTCTGCGCTCTCCAAGTGCTTTTCTTGTTTTACATTGATTTTGTTCTATCTGTAACCATGATGTACTATAATTATCCTAATAGATCCATTTGAATTAATATTGTAGCAGATTTGACAAGAAGTAATAAAGAAATTTTGGTACTTCAAGGCCACCCTGTGGTTTTGTCCTCTGTAATGTTGACAGTAAGATTCTTGTTTTTTTATTTTTCCAGTAGAATCGAGTTGTTAAAGAGTTTAATGTTTGAAACCAGTTGTCTGTTGGGGTAGTGGGAAGTAATGAAAATAGGCAATTAATTTGTGGAAGGGTTTTCATTACCCTTGGCCACACTGGCTGCAGGGTATTGTCATCAGTTGGTTCGGCCGCCTGGCCGGCCGTCTGTCCAAAAATTTTGCCATGCACTGATAAGTCAGGCCACTGGGTGGCAGTAATGTGCTTAATAAGTCAGGCTGAGGGTTTTCAAGTGTGTGCATGTTATGTTTTTAACTGTTGCCATACGTCCAATAAGAATCAGCGGTAACTTAGTCCAGCGTTTAAAATCATCCTCCATGTTTTTCAGCAGAGGAGTGTAGTTGAAGTTAAACAACTCTGACAGCCTGGAGGAAATATTAACGCCTAAGTTCTTGATATTACCAATGTGGAGTGGAAGAGAGGGATCTTGGGCTGCAGAATCCCAGGCATCCCCAGTCAAAGGTAGAATAGTGGATTTGTTCCAGTTTATTACCGCCGCCAAGGAGGTTCTGTTTTTGCCAGGGTTTGTTTGTCTGTCTGTTTGTTTGTCTGTCCGTTAGTGTGCAACATAACTCAAAAAGTTATGGACAGATTTTGATGAAATTTTCAGGGTTTGTTGGAAATGGGATAAGGAAGAAATGATTAACTTTTGGGGGTGATTGGGGGTGGGGGGGCCCCGGGGGGGCCACTGATCAGCCTTGGCGGAGGTCTGCGCTCTCCGAGTGCTCCGGAAGAAATCCTGGATTCTGGATCACTTTGAAATTTTCGTTAACATTGTGGTAAATGGGGCCAAAATTTTCATTTCCAATATCTCGCTTAATTACTGACCAAAACTCATGAAATTCACTCAGGAATTGACAATGGGGTCCTCTATCACATTTCAAAGGCTGATCCAGATCTGATCCAGAAGGCAGATTTTTGCCAAATGAGATCAAGTACATGGTGTAATATATTATATTTCTTAGCACTCAGCTATAAAGGCCTGGCATTTTCATTGAATAAACAGTTAGGAAGCAAACTGTAACTGTGCTGTAGTTGACAATGACAGACCCCCCCCCCCCCCCCCCCGGGGGGGGGGGCACATACCAAGCTTTTTTGATGGAGTAGAAACCATACATAATTTTAAAAAAATAAATGTAGGATTTGTATCACCGATTATGTGGGGAATTTTTGCGCTTGGCGGAGGTCCGCACTCTCAGAGTGCTTTTCTAGTTTTATAGTGTGATTTTGGAGAAGTTGTTGATTTATTTTGAATGTTTCTTGTAGTGATGTGAAAGGATTTTATAGATAGGGATGTATGGATATGAAAATTTCATATCACAGTTACTGTGACCAAAATTGTCACGGTTATCATTATTATCATGGTATTGTTGATATGTGCTCAAAATGTTCACAAAGTACTTATACACACGCTGAAATAATGTAACCAAGTTGTATTTTGAAAAAAAAAACAAATAAATCTAGAAGCACTCGGAGAGCGCAGACCTCCGCCAAGGCTGATCAGTGGCCCCCCCGGGGCCCCCCCACCCCCAATCACCACCAAAATTTAATCATTTCTTCCTTATCCCATTTCCAACAAACCCTGAAAATTTCATCAAAATCTGTCCATAACTTTTTGAGTTATGTTGCACACTAACGGACAGACAGACAGACAGACAGACAGACAAACAAACCCTGGCAAAAACATAACCTCCTTGGCGGAGGTAATAACATGCACAGTTTACTTTCTGTTGGCAGAAGCATTAAAATATTAAGATGCAAACATCAAACGTACAAAGGTGCATTAAAGATGGCACCTTATGGCCATAAGAGATATCTGCACCAGGGGTAGGAATTGATAGGATTTTATCAATATCAGTGCCATTGTCCATTCTGCTTACCAGTCCAATTCTTTATCAATTCTTCTATCGATTCCTGAGTGTTTTTTTTTTTTTTTTTGGAGTGGGAACAAAAGTAGTTGGACAGGTGATAGTGGGCCTTGTTTGACCATTTTCCAGATCAAATCATTCACAATGTCACATGTATACACCATTGTACACACACAAACAGAAAGTGAAACAATCATATTTTCCTGAGCTGTTTAATGAACAAATGTAAATATTCTGAAAGAATGAGGATTTTAAAACATGTTAGGGTGATCTGATCCAGACTGGTCAGTGGTTTACTCCTGGTGAGTGACAGACAAACCACAACAGTGTCATATGGTCCAGTTCCTCTGGAGGTCAGTCACTGGATTTCTGTTGAATGTCCTTCAGTTCGTAAAGCCTCCTGTCCTTTGGTTTTTATACATATCATGTGTCCTTGAAAAGCTGAAGCTCATTCATTTGGGCCCTGTTTGAACTGACATGAGTTGTTTTAAGGCGGCCTTACACTGTGCGAGTTTAGAGACGATTTCTCAGTCGTGCGACTATTTCTGGGATCGGGCCAGATGTGCCTTTAATCGTGTGTCGTGCTTCGTGCAGTGTACATGGGGTAAAGAGAAGCGATTAGCACCTCACGACCACCTCACGACCAGCAATCGTGTGTTCGCAAGGAAAACGGAGCTGTTTGAAATCCTGCTCGCTCCTCGTGAGTATATCGTACTGTCAAAGCAGTGCCACGAGCCGATGGGCCTCAAATTCTCACACTGTGCATGCGCGAACACAGACGCGTACAGTAGCGTACAAGCTAACAGTAGCTGGCTATTGTCCTAGTGCAGTTTAGCTTTTGCAGCTTACCTCTAGTTCTCTTTGCTGTAGGATGACAGCCCATACTGTCCACGTCTGGCCAACCAATGCCTGCACCAAACACATCGTTGTCTTTTCTTCTTTTTTGATTCCCCGCAGATAATGGCACATATTACCAAAGCAGCTCGTTGGTTTTTGTTTAGCACTACCATTTCATGACTCACGCCAATACACAATCGTCTATGCACTTTCACGGATTCCTTGGTATTTTAACGTTGTATTTCCGGATACAACACTCAAACGTTTCGTGCGTCCTGTGGTATATGGTCCTACAGTGTGAGCAGTCAGGTCGCATACGAGCGTCGGTCCGTGCAGTGTGAGAACATGAATCGTGAGCCTGACTGTACGACTGATTCGCACAGTTTGAGATGGAGCTGCGTGCAACGATCGAAATAATCGCACAGTGTATGGGCGCCTTTAAGTATCTGTATTAAGACCGTTTCTCTGTCAGGTGAGGATCTGAAGCAGCCAGAGGGAGGGGTTAACACCAGCACGGCCCAGGTCCATGAGCGCAGACCAGGCCCCCCCCCTCCCTTTCTCTCTCTCTCTCTGTCTCTCTTTCTCCCTCTCTCTCTGCCTCTCTCTCTCTCCCTCTCTTTCTGTCTCTCTCTCTCTGCCTCTCTCTCTCTCCCTCTCTTTCTGTCTCTCTCTCTCTGCCTCTCTCTCACTCTGTCTCTCTCCCTCTCTCTGTCTCTCTCCCTCTCTCTCTGGCCCTCTCTCTCTCTCTCTCCCTCTCTCTCTGTCTCTCTCTCTATGTCTCTCTCTCTCCCTGTCTCTCTCTCCCTCTCTTTCTGTCCCTCTCTCTCTCTGTCTGTCTCTCTCTCTGCTTCTCTCTCTCTTTCTCTCTCTCTCTGTCTGCCTCTCTCCCTCTCTCTCTGTCTCTCTGTGTCTCTCTCTCTCTGTCTGCCTCTCCCTCTCTCTCTGTCCCTCTCTCTCTCTCCCTCTCTCTCTGTCTCTCTCTGTCTCTCTCTCTCTCTCTGTCTGCCTCTCCCTCTCTCTCTGTCCCTCTCTCTCTCTCTCTCTCTCTCTCTCTCTCTCTCTCTCTCTCTCTCTCTCTCTCTCTCTCTCTCTCTCTGCTTCTGTCTGTCTCTCTGTGCACTTGGACCGGCGTTCGGACGGACCTGGTCCAGGCGTGCTTGGACGGACCGGGTCCGTGTGGGAGCCCACTATCCCAGAATCTCCTGAGCTCTGTCCATGCAGGCGCCTTCAGCCAGATTTTCTGAGGCCAAACATTGCAAACTGCTCAGGCACATCTGGAGTGCTGCTGCTTCTCCAGGAAATGAGCAGTATTACCATGATTTTCAAAGTGCGGTAATTGAACATGGTTTTCATGATAATTAGAATTTAAACGGTAATACTAACTGTCGGAAATTTTACATCGATTTATCATTATACCGGTAATCATTACATCCTTATTTGTCGAGGTAATAATAAATCGTTCACGTATAAGCTCATCTTATGTTCTGAATTAGTATACTGTATTCCTTTGATTTTATTGTTCTGTCATATGGCTGTGGCGAGTGGTTCGATGAAAACTGCCAAAAGGGATAGGTAGAGTGGACATCCTTGCCTGGTTCCCTGGTGGAGTGTGAAGCTTGGTGAGGTGATCCTGTTTGTGATAACTGTGGCCCCAGGTGAAGTGTGCAGTGTTTTTATCCAGTGGATGAATGACTCTCCAAAGCCAAACCTGTGGAGGGTGGAAAATAAAAAAGTCCAGTGTACTTTATCAAAGGCTTTTTCTGCATCCAGTGGTACAATAATGCTTTTGTTGTGTTTTTACTATGCTGCATTGATCAAATTAAAGTCTACGAATATTGTCTGAAGCGTGTCTATTTTCAATGAAGCCTGTCTGGTCGGGATGGATTATGATTGGAATGGCTGTTTCCATTCTTGTTGCTAAGGTGTTTGTAATTATTTTGAGATCTGTATTAATTAATGAGAGGGGACGATAACTGGAGGCGTGTGTTGGGCCCTTATTGAGTTTTAACAGCAATGTCATTATGGCGGTGTTCACATGGGGGGTATAATGGACGTAGTTTTTATTTCTATAGTTACACTGGAGAATAGTGGTGATAATACATTCCAGTTTGTAGAATTCTGCAGGAAGTCTGTCTAGTCCAGGTGATTTATTATTTGGAATTTTGAGCAGAGCTTTATGTAGCCTAGTTCTTTGGGGCTGATTGGTGAGTCTAAAAAGTGGGCTAAATCTGATGGTATTGTTGGTAGGTCCAGATTGCTTAAAGTTGTGTCTATTTCTGTTTGGCAGTTTGACTTGTTATTTGAAGAGTAAAGGTTGCTATAAAATGTATGAAATATATTGTTGATTTCTTGTGGATTATGTGTGACCGTACCTGTAGAATTGAGTATAGATGGGATTATTGCTTTTTCTTATTTGTGTTGAAATAGATTACCCAAATATTTACTTTATTTGTTACTGTACTGAAAGTTTTCATGTTTGAGTTGTTGAATTATGAATTGTGTTTTCTTGTATATGATGCTTTCCAAATGGGTTTTAAGTTGAGCGAATTCATTTTGTTTATGTTCACAGGGATTGCTGGTTTATTCATGTCTTACCTAAGTGTTTGATTTTTGTTTGTAAGGTGGTTTCTTGTTCCTGTTGCTGTTGTTTCTTATGTGATGAAATGATTATTCCTCAGATAACTGTCTTTCCTGTTTCCCATAAGAGTGATGGTGATATCATCGATACGTTCTAATCCTTCACAATCTAATACTGTCATATCACATACCCCAATGTTAAAGGCAAGATTTTAGTTCAACCTATGAATGCTGTTATTATGTATTGGTGTCAAAGAAATGTATCCTATTGACCCATCAATGCCGCGTTTCCACTATGTGGAACCGGTTTGGCTCAACTCGACTCAACTCTGGTACCAGATACTATTCATGGAGACAGTTTCCATTACAGAATACTACCGACTTTAGAGTACCTGAATGGAGAAAAACACAGCAAACCTTGTAAAGACAAAACACAACAAAGAAATCAGTGATTAAAAAAAAAAAGAAGCCCAAACTGTGTAATCCTATATTATGTCGATGGACAGTTCCATTCATCCCCACATTCACAGGCTGCTGTGGGTCAGTACCTTTCACTACCATAGTAACCTGTATATCACTGGAAAGCACAAAGTCTTTTCTTCCAGTGGAATTTGGAACTTTTTTGCTTGCTCAACAGTGACAGAGTTACAGTCATGATATCCCCAAAACTCGATTTTGGGGATATAATGGTTTTACCTCGAATGCCGCCGCTGAATATCCTTTATGTGAAACTAGGACAGATTTTTTGGGATTTCTTATCCCTTGATAACCGACATAGTGGACCCCTAGTTTGAAGAACTTGATCGATTTCAGCTTCTCTATGAATATTACAAGTCATCCAAATGCTTTAGTTGAAAATCAGTTTTTTTTGGACATAAATCAAGCAATAGGCTAATAGGCTGATTGAGATCAAATTTGGTTCATACTGATTGTCTGTTATGACCGGCTCAGAGTCATAACATAAAGGAGGACACAAAACCAGACTAAATGCAAAAAAGAAGTGATTTATTAATGAAAAAAGAGAACAAGAAAAAACAAACAAACAGCAGAAAGCTGTGTGGTCTGCTGGTGAGCTGAGGAAAAAAGTGAGGAGCAAGAGAGCAGCAGGAACTGAGCCCTTTATACAGGCCCAGCCCTTCACTTCCAGCAGGTGGACCCAGTCAAGCTGATCACAGTTCTGCAACACAGGACAGTTAAGCAGGCAAACAAAGTAACACATAACTTGTCTTACAAATGTCCATTCAGTGTTTCCTGTGGAATTGATCTGTTGATGTGGTGGTGTGTAATCCGGGGGTGGGGGAGGTGCTTGGCCGGTTTCCGTCCTACTTATAATACTATGGGGTTACTTGGCGGTGCGGACCATGCCCCCACAGAAGTGAAAGTGAAACTTAAGGCTCATTTATCTTTTCCCTACCTCTTGAAGCTTCGCAAACTTTCATTTGAGGGGGCAGGACATTTGTCCTGGCCTATTATATATTATACATATGTATAATACGGCTAATGCCATGGTGATGATTTTTTTGTATGAAATGTATGGTGTGGTGGCAAGGATTTTGCTGTGGCGCTGCGCCATGGCAAAACCTTACCAGCAGAAATGCTTCCATTTTCTTGTTACCATCCAGAGTTTATATGATGTCATTTTCATTCACTAGGTGGAGTTTTGTGGGGAAAAATTGGTTCTCTGACCATTATTCTGCAACTGTCAGGTCGATGTAGCTCAAATTGAGTTCATATTGACTGTCTAATAATTATCATAGATAGATTTATATATAGCAGAGGAGGGGTGTGCAATATGACGATATTAGATCATGAAGGATTAGAATGTATTGACAATCCGACAAAGCAGAGAGATCATGGAATCAGGGGGTTTACGTGCACACCATACAACCGTACAAAAAGTGTGAGTGAAACTTAAGTCTTCTGCTGTAGTGCAGCTCAGTTTCTTTTTCCCAACCTTCGAAAACTTAAATTTGAGGGGGCAGGACATTTGTTAAAGGGGGCATTGGAAGGTTCTTTGGGCTAAATTGTCTGGATTATGTTTTTTCTTTTAGGGCTACATTTTACATCGGGAAATTGTTTGGTTGCATTGTTCAGAATCTTGCAAATTAGTCTCAAAGATCAATGTAAAGAATCGTGACAACCAGACATTTTTGCTAGTTAATAAACCCCACCCAGATGCTCCAGACAGGACGTGTAAAGAGGGCATGTCTGGGCAAAAGAGGATGTTGGGTCACCCTATATAAATAAATAATAATGATGGGGGCAGTTAGGGCTGCATGATTAATTGATTTTAAATCAAAATCGGATGATTTAATTAGGACGATGTTTAAAAAAGGGTAATCGTCAAATCGAATTTCATCTCTCTCGTGCCTCCGGGCTGTGCCTCCCAGCTACCAGGACAGCACAAGAAACTTATTTCAGCACCTCAAACATTATTACACGCCAGAGTGGGAGCAGTGGGACCACAGAGGAAACATGGCAGCTCCAGTACCACGATGTTTTGTTTTCAATTTCCAATAGAGCACTGAAACAGTATCAAGGGCCAGCTTTACTAAAGTAGATGAAGGAAGCAGCCAGTTCTTTTGTTGACCCATTCATAGTATACCAAATTATGAACACAGAGTGAGTTTTTTTTTCAATAGCAAGAACAGCGCACAGCTTGTTAATGTATTACAACATCCCAAATATAGGTTGAGGATGAGGATGGTGCATTCAGCAGATGACATTAAAGAAAATGCAAAACAGACACAGAGACGCTGCCATAGCGCTGAATTCTGACTTACACAGCTTATTTTAGATGGTTGGAAGGCCATTGCCATTGTGTGTGATCATCACAGAACCATGAAAAACAGCGTGACATTTTACACTGAGGCTTTCATGTATCATTATTATCATTATCATTTTATGTGAAAGTAACACTTCATTAAACTCTGGCTTCACCCCAGTGCTCTGGTGATTTGGCCATGTTGCGCACCTACAGCTGTTTTTCCATTAAGTGTCAAGAGTAGCTTAGTTTCATTCCCTCCCTCAATATATATAACCATTGTTGTAACCTTTACCTTTCTTGTGAACTTTTTGACAATTTAAAAAAAAAAAAAAAAAAAAAAAAAACTTTTGATAGTTATAGAAATGAAATTGTGAGATATGGGCACATACTTCCACAAACTGGTTTGAAAAAAAAAACACCTCAATTGAGTGAAAACTTTTTTGCTAAAGTCAGGATTTAAAAAAAAAAACATTCCAATTTGCATAAATATTTTCCAGTAGAAAATGTGCATTAAATTTGTTTATGGAAATACGCACTATGAGTCATTTTATGAGTGATCGCAGGACCAGAAACAACTCAAGAGAAAATGTGGATGCCATTCTGTGTCATTCTAAATAAACCAACCAGAAAGGAGAACATTTTTTTCTGTTCCTCTCATTACTGCCTCCTCTATGCATAACTGTTACAGTCAGGTGCAAATAATAGTGCATTTAACAGATAATCAACTGCAGCAAATCTTAATCAAGTTGCATGGTTCATTTAAATACTCTCTTACAAATGTATGCACTGAAAGGGAAATTCCTTTAAAATGCATAAAATCGAAGTAGGACAAATGCGAAAGTAATAGTGTCCATGGCTTCCCAGTGTCTGTATAGTCTCTTATATACAGTGGGTACGGAAAGTATTCAGACCCCCTTAAAGCTTTCATTCTTTGTTATATTGCAGTTATTTGCTAAAATCATTTAAGTAATTTTTTTTCTCATTAATGTTCACACAGCACCCCATTTTGACAGAAGAAACAGAATTGTAGACATTTTTACAGCTTTATTAAAAAAGAAACATAACGTGTGCGTACTTGAAAATCCTCGGCTTGACTGATTAGGCACACTACTGCCCCTAGTGGCGTGATTTATCAGTGCATGCCAAAGTTTTTTCCTTGGTATCGTTGGCAGTTGTTGCCGCTACGTAGCTGCCGTGATGTGGGAAAGTAATGTGAAGATATGCTTGCTAGCTGGCAGGCTAACAACCAGCAACTTCAGCTATAGACTGAATATGATAATACGATGCAGCCAGGCAGTATCGTATGCACAGGTGGGGATTACACCACTTAATATTCTGTCAATTTACTGTACATCAAAAACAGTGGTGGCTGCTCGTCTTCCAGACAGGGGAAGCTCATTGTCAGCTTACATCAAAAAAAAATTGTCAAGTTATTTAAACAAAAATTCGGCCCTCCGTTCCTTTTTAAGAAAATGGTCAGTGACCTTATTGTACCAAGTAGGAACTTGACCAGTGTCCTCTCAATGGCCAGCAGAGCTAGGCGGCTTAGATTGCCTTGGCCCAGTGTGTTGCGAGTGTAAGACTTCAGCCTTTTTAAACAAGAGATGCTCCTTTCACTCTGACCTAGCCGACAGTTTGATTGATTTAACTATCTACAAAACGATATTAAACTCGAACAAGAAATGATTAAATTATGGAACTGAAACAAGAAAATGCTGAAATTATGTTAAATTGAAACAAAGAAGTCCAATGAGTGTGTTTTATTTACAGTGCAAGAAATGAACGAGTGATTTCGTAGTGGTTTCTCTCTTGATTTCACAGCAGAATACGCGACAGTATTAAACTGAACTGTGTCAGTGAAGGAGTAGATCTGAAAATAGCTGTCAATCAAACGGGATTCAGCCTTTCGACTGATCATCCAATTAGCACGTGGGATTCTGGCATCCAGCCCGGCCGAGCTCCGCCCACAGCTCCATTCACCCCCAGAGACACCCAGCATCTGGGGGTGGGACAACATCGTGGCATTTATCCAATTAGCATCCAGTTTTGAAGCAATGAAAAAAACTGTTCCACTCAGTCCCATTGAAGCCCAGAGACGCCCGGTGTCTACGGACAAATGCACTGAGCAGAGATCGAATGAGAAAACAGTGCAACGGGAATGTATGAGAAGTGAACAACATCGCATCTGTTGATTTGTGATAAAGCTGATTCTGAAGGAACTCATCTTTGAGATGAACATGTTCTAACATATTTGTAGTCAATAAAATGTCAACACAACCGAACATATTTAACCATTTAATTTTCGTAATTTTCGAGGAAGCCGAGCTTCCCTTGCAGTCTATGAGACATCGCCACTGATCAGAAATTACTATTACTATTTTTATATACTAATAATTACCCCTCGGGGATACATGAAGTTATTTGGGCCATTCAAGGGCCATTCAAGAACAGTCACAGAGTTGTTCCGAAGCCACTCCTTTGTTATTTTAGCTGTGTGCTTAGGGTCATTGTCTTGTTGGAAGGTGAACCTTTGGCCCAGTCTGAGGTCCAGAGCACTCTGGAAAAGGTTTTTGTCCAGGATATCTCTGTACTTGGCCGCATTCATCTTTCCTTCAATTGTAATCAGTGGTCCTGTCCCTGCAGACGAAGAACACCCCCGCATGATGCTGCCATCACCACCATGCTTCACAGCTGGGATTGTAGGTGATGAGTAGTGTCTGGTTTTCTCCACACATACTGCTTAGAATTAAGGCCAAAAAGTTCAATCTTGGTTTCATCAGACCACAGAATCTTATTTCTCATGGTCTGGGAAGGCTTCATGTGTTTTCTGGCCAACGCTATGGGGGCTTTCATGTGTCTTGCACTGAGGAGAGGCTTCCATTGGGCCACTCTGCCATAAACCCCCGATTGGTGGAGGGCTGCAGTGATGGTTGACTTTCTACAATTTTCTCCCATCTTCCCACTGCATTTCTGGAGCCCAGCCACAGTGATCTTTGGGTTTTTCTTGACCTCTCTCACCATGGCTCTTCTCCCAGGATTGCTCAGCTTGGCCGAACAACCAGCTCTAGGAAGAGTTCTGGTCGTTCCAAATGTCTTCCATTTAAGGATTATGGTGGCCACTGTGCTCTTAGGAACCTTAAGTGCAGCAGAAGGTCTTCTGTAACCTTGGCCAGATCTGTACCTTTCCTCAATTTTGTCTCTGAGCTCTTCAAGCCGTTCCTTCAACCTCATGATTCTCCTTTGCTCTGACATGCACTGTGAGCTGTAAGGTCTTATATCGACAGGTGAATGCCTTTCCCAATCAAGTCCAATCAATTTAATTAAACACAGCTGCAATGATGGTGTAGAACCATTTCAAGGATGATCAGAAGAAATGGACAGGACCTGAGTTAAATATAAGAGTGTCACAGCAAAGGCTCTGAATACTTATGGCCATGTGATATTATAGTTTTTCTTTTTTAATAAATCAGTAAAAATGTGTACAATTCTGTTTTTTTTCTTGTCAAAATGGAGCACTGTGTGTACATTAATGAGGAAAATAATTAAATTAAATGAATGTAGCAAATGGCTGAAGTGAAAAATTTAAGGGGGTCTTCCTGTACCGTACAGATATGGTGGAAAAGTACCTTGTGCTGTTGGCTGTGAATCAAAATGTTTAGTAAATAGTGTTGAAGTCAGCCTTAGTGGAATTCACTCGAGTGCCTTCTGTCCTTGCTCTCTGTTGAACGTCCGACATAATTATGCTTTGGCTGCCAGAAAATAGGTTAAATACAGATTCATTAAGCTACAGGGTTATTTCTTTGTGCAGTGGACACAAACTTGGCCCAAACCTGATGAGTGCAGAGCAGTCTACTTTTTTCCCTAAGTGTGAGGTTGATTTGGGAAAACACCTCTGTAGAGTTTGTCTAGTCACTGGGCTGTTGAAGCTGTAATAATGGAATGCATTGTCATGATCAGGAAGTCTGTTCTCGGGCTGGAATGCTAGCGGAAATTAGAGTATGTGATGAGAACTTTGCAGAAGAATGCTTTGAGCTACACATTTCCAGCGTTGGAAGCTAACGACTGTGTAGGATGTTTCTTTGTAGTAGCATATTGTAACAAGGTACCAAATCCTAGGTAGCCTCAAATATCTCCACCTATTTTTGGACTTTAGCAATGGAAAACCAAAGCAGGATTAGGCTCTTTGCACTCCTGTTTAGGGAAAAAAAACAATTAGGTATTATCAGGCTTGTTATGTACTGCAAGGATCTCACCTCCAGATAACAAACTTTAATATCTAATCAGAGAGGTGAATTGGACTCAATTTGAGGCGTGACACAGCCTTAAATTTTGGGATTCATAAACAGTCATTTTCTTTTATTTAGAGAATTAAATGCCTGAGTGAATGTCATTTCCTCACTCATTATATGTGTTGGCTTTCAACCATTGGTGTAACCTTTCAGACTCAGCACTTCCCTACTTTACATTCATGTTGTACAGAAAAATACAGGTATTAGCTTGAAAGAAAAAATTTAATTAATTATGTTTTACATAGTACTTATTGAATGTAGTATGAGGATAACCAATTATGGATTTTTATAGGCCAATTATAAGGACACTCACACTTAATCTGTTGATATCACTAGACCCTGGAAAATATTTGGCACTGCTAGAAATGACCTATTTTTTGACTCAATTCAAAAGTGAATAACTAGATAATGTAATGTTAAAGTATTGGCTATCACAAATATGAGTAACTGAATAAATCAGTGAAGTTAGACAGCTGAATATCAAGCTCAAAATAATGAATGAATTAATCTGAAACTGACCCATGAAAAATGTAGGTGATTCTGTGTGATCTTTAGTTAGTTTTGTTTATTATTTTTCCCACAGTTATATTATTACCTATCAGTGGCTATGAGAGCCAAAATTGCGAATACTCATAGATCATAAACTGTAGCCTACAGTCCGTTTCTAATGTAAAATATTAGTGATTATCTACGAAACAACAAATGCTAATAAAGGAGTGATGTTGAACAGGATTGACTTACACATGTGAAAATGACTTGCAAGACATTGACCTTAATGATGGTGGCATCAGACCTATTTCAGAAAGGTTAAATAATGACCACTGAGCTACTTAGCAGTGGAAAAAAACTTTCTCAGGTTTAGTCCCAATCTATAACATAAAATACTCTGCTGCACCTAATTGTGTCTTTGCACAATTGCAGGAAGCAAAAACCTGACTTTCTTTGGTTTATTGCAGTGCAGAAGCCAATGTGTTACAGCTCTGTGGTCTGAAGGACCGTATATGTAAAAAGCATTACTACTTCAGCCCTCAATGACACATTCTGTCACTTCTTTCCCCTGACTGTGTTTACATAAATTATGGTGTTCCTTTACAGAAAGACTCCATTCGCTAGCGGTGGATTGACCTGACTCCATAATCACTGGTTTATATTCTATCACAATAATTGGAATTGTGAGCATCAGCTGATGAAAACCATTCTTTTAAGAGTTGACGTGTGGTTGTGACCACTTTTTTTTTCTGCAGCAGTACACTTCCTGCCCTCGGGTTGTCTCAGGAACTGGGACACCATCCCAGTGTGTGAGCGATGGTCGCATGTTGCCCTTCAGCTGCAGAACTTGAATAAATTCATGCACACACAAACACTTACACACTGACCTCAGTCACGCTGAAAGTCCCAGTCATTTTCAGTACCATGCCGAGGCAGGCTTTTCCAGTTTAATTATGGCTTGGGATTGTAATTTCACATTGCCCTGTGGGTTGCTTGAAATTGCTGCTCTGCCTTGTTAAAATTTCTTCTCGCTCACATGACTTGAGTTCACCCAATACATCATCAAGCTCTGTATAACAGAACAGCAAAAGCATTTTCTGTGTTTGCTGTTACACATAAAGCATTAATGGAACACTTTAAGCAGAACTTGCTCTATTTGATTTTTTTTTTTTTTTTAAGATTTAATTTGGCCTTTTAGCCTTTGATAGATCAAGTGAAGAGAGACAAGAAATCAGAGGAAGAGAGATTAGGGGAATGACATGCAACATGTCACAAATGGCCTCAGTTCACTACTATGTGGGATGTGCTCTACCAGGTGAGCCACTGGGGCATCCAATTTTTAGTTAACTGCTGTATACATGCAAATTTAAGGTGCTATATAACGAGTAGATTGTTAAGTTTCATATATTCAGATTTCTCTGTCTGTCTTGTTGACATTGCCATTTCAGTATTTTATCATTATTTGTTTGTATGTTTATTTTTATCAAAACACTTGTGGAATGGGCAGGTAACATAGAAAAGAGTTTGTCTTTCCACTTCCATTTCACACCATGATCTCCTATAAGTCCTGTCAGACTACAAGTCTCTACGATTATACCTCTGTGCTCTTATAGGTTACAACTTTGAATAATTGCCAGTTTTACCCCTACAATAATTGCATAGTAGCCTTTATAGCAGTCATTGCTTTTAGTCCGTGTTATTGCTGAGTAGTGCTAGTCATCTGTTCTGCTGTGGTTTGTATTCATATAAGGAAAGAGCCTGGTTATCACTCTGACATTACAGCAATCACAGTTTTTATTGCTTTGAATATGACCAATAGAAGAGGTACCAGGAGTAGATTTGCGTTTTTTAGTTGTATTGGCATCAGCCAATGTGCTCGTGCATTTGCCGGTATATTTTCCCGGCATGATTTCCAGACAGGCGTCCACACGGGCAGCTCTGTGTTGCTGGAGGCGCTGCAGTCCACCTGCAGACCATGCATTGCCCCTCCCCTACTAGCAGACTGCTGAAAGCCCTCTGCATCAACTTCAAAACAATGGTAAGTTTTAAACTTTCAAAGTATCTTTTGACTGTTTAACTTCACTGAAATATTGCCATACACTTTGAAATTGGAAACATGAATGCCAAATGCATGCTCTATGTGTGTTTGCAACAATTAAGCAAGTTTGTGGATCAGAATGGAAAACAGGAATGCCGAATGCTTCATCTATAAAACTGCTTGCCATTGTATTTAGGGAGCTGCAGATGTAGTTGTAGGCTATGTATGCATAGCTGTTATGAACATGGGTCACATGATTAAGTAATGCCGACGTTGTCAATTTAGTTCCATGGTGTTTGTGGGAGTTTGGTAAAGTGTCTGGTTAATGAAATAAATAGCTTCTCTCTGTTTGTCGCTCTCTATGCATATGCACCCCACCCATATGTATGTTGAGCTGTGTTTTTGATGTGTGGGGGTGTTTTTAATGCCCGAGTGTGGTTCTTTAAACTTTGTCTTACAGCCGTGACTAAAGAGGAATTTCTGTTTTTACTTGGAGCAGACTATCTATCTATCTATCTATCTATCTATCTATCTATCTATCTATCTATCTATCTATCTATCTATCTATCTATCTCTCTCTCTCTCTCTCTCTCTCTCTCTCTCTCTCTCTCTCTCTCTCTCTCTCTCTCTCTCTCTCTCTGTCTGTCTGTCTGTCTGTCTGTCTGTCTGTCTGTCTGTCTGTCTGTCTCATAATTTGGGTGATATGAATGTAAGATGATGGCACAAGATTGATACTGATCTTTGTTTTTGTTGATTCTTTTTAAAGAAATGGCTGAGCAGAAATCAAATCCAGTGTGGCAGCCCTTCAGTGAACCTACTCCAGGAGAGGTCAAGAGTATTGGAAGTGGGGCAATGCGCATATTATGTACAATTCTTTTTAAGTTGTTTTTTGTTTTGTATTGCTGTTTACACTTTCCATATCTTAGGAAAGCCATTTGCACTACAAGAGACTATGAAAGTCAAGTGCATTAAAACGTAGGCCCAAGCATTAAATGACTAGGTGGGAAATAGTTGGTTACTTTTCAAATTAAGTATAGTACAGTGTGCACTATATGCTGCTTGCTTGTTGCTACTGTGTACAATACTATAATTATTTTATTTATGCTTAAATATTTATTTTCAGAGAAGTTACTTGAAGAATTAAGAGCACTGAACCCTTCTTGCTTTGTTTTTATTTGAATGTATGTTTGATAAAGTTCAACAAAGATTAAACTGTTAAATGCTAAAGTATGCAACATTACTTGTTCTACCTCACCTTTCTACTTCTTTTTACTATTTGTCAAACATTGTTTTAAGTTCAATAAATGTTTCTTTTTTTTTTTTTTAAATAGAGACTCGTAACATTTGTTATCATTGTGTCATTTTTATGATGTAAATTGAGGGAGCAAAAGCAGTATCTGCTCCAGATATTGGCTCAAGAAAATCGGGGGCCCATATCGGTCATCGGCTAAGGCTGATGAAAAAAAATAATTGGTATTGGCCCTAAAAAAATCCATATCGGTCGATCCCTAGAGTAGATGTTTACATTGCACATGTTTTACGTTACTGTCATTATTGTACTATAAATCACTGACTCAGTTTTTAACACACTGCCAATATCTATATTTATTTATTACAACTGAACTATTTATTATGCTTCTTTTGTAGATCTGTCTGTCTGTCTATACTGTGTTGTGCCTATTGTTATGTTGCATGTGTGTGGTCCTGCTGCAGACAAATTGCCCATTTGGGACAAAGAATAAAACTGAACTGAACTGATCACAGTCTGTGCAGTAAACAACTTAAGCTCTAAAATGTAAAAGTCAAAACTACAAATACTGATTTTTTTTTTTGTAATTGTTGCTTGTCTTTTACAGGCATTGGCAAAAAATACAGAATTTATTTTGTATGTTGAAGAAAAACTCTTGTCTCATTGTCATTAGGTGGTAAATGATTTATTTGTTAACCTGTACCAGTGGCTCCTGTTTCACTGACTTTTATCTAACTCCACTTTAATTTGTATTGTGCTATAGAGGCAGGATAGGATGGTAAACAGTGACACCATTCCTTCAGCAAGTGTTGAGTATTAGTATTAAAAAATATGTTGTGAGCTTTTTGAGCTTTATTGCTGCTCAAAAACAAGCAAAATGACAGCAATGATAAACTTGCATAGCAGCTACCATATCAGTGTTACAAAGTGCCTCTAACACTAGTGTAGAAACAGGAAGCAAATGGACAAGGTTGTGATCAGAGTGGCCGATCGGTGGCAGGGGCGTGGAGAGGTGTATGCATCTTTAATATTTGCATACAGTGGGTCCAGTGTTTTATTGTCTTGTGGCAATTGACATATTGTGTAAAATTAGGTTTAATACCCCCAGAGCTGATGATAAGGGCCTGGGGGTGTTGCGTCTGCAGCTTAAACACTGTCCTCTGTATGTGCTCACATGCAGCAGCGTTGGCAGAGGGAGGGATATACACAGTTAAAAATAAAGCATGAAAACTCCCGCGGGATGTAAAACGGCTGAACGCTGACTGACAGTAGTTCAGTGTCTCTGCTCCAGAGCTGCTCTTTAACAGTGATGTGTCCTGGGTTACACCGTCTGTTATTCACAAACACCGCCAGACCCCCATCTTTCCTCTTACGGCTCTCCTCCACAGTCCGGTCCACGCAGATGAGGGTGAATCCGTCCAGGGACACGACAGAGTCCGATGTGTGCGTGTGCAGTCACTTCTCCGTCAGGGAAATCACACTCGCCTCTCTGTACTCCCATTGCAGCTTCATCAGCACCAACAGCTAGTCGGTTTTGTGGGAGAGGGAGGGGATGTTTCCCATGATAACAGATGGTAAACATGGTTTATACCTCCGCCTCTTCTCCTGGTGCTTGACACCAGCTCAGTAGCCCTGCCATCTCCTCTATTTAAGAGCTTTGTTGTGCTGTTAAAGTCATCTTTCAGTGCAGTAAAAACAAAAATAAAAATTTGGCCTCAGTGTGTGTGGTTTTTAGGGCTGTTACACCTTTTTTTTTTTTTTTTTTTTTTACTTGTGTTCAAATCACCTAGGCTGCATTTCATTGTGGAGTTACCACAAAACTGGGGCTTTTGGGTTTCTGAAAACTTCTCAAACACTAAAGTAGCCCTAGTAAAAGTTAACTGCTGCCTGCATGTCATCACGAGAGAAAAACCACAGTCAGTTACACCAAGGTGGGTATGTTTGAGAGTGAGTTCTTGCTGATTGCAGTCCCATTTGGGATTTTCAGCAGGTGTTGTTAATGAGTCATTGTGTGGCTACCACTGGAATACTTCTCAAATTTGTCCCTAATGACAAACACACAAAGCACACTGAAGCACTGGGAAATCTGCAGTTATCATGCATTGGCATCAAGTCAGATCAAATCAAATTTTATTTATATATCACCAAATCATGACAAAAGTTATCTCATGACACTTCACATTTGGACCTAGTCTAAACTAGGCTCTTGATAAGCCAATTCACATACACCAACAGAACCGTCAGCAGGTCCAGGGAAAACCTGTGAGGACATAAAGCACAGAGACTGCAGGGAAGAAGTTAGTGTCCTTGCCGGGGTGTGAATAGAGGAGAGAGGAGCTCAGTGCATCATGAGGAGTCTCCTAGCAGTGGGATTATTGTGATGACGCTTGTTTAAGAAATTCTGTGGAATGAGTCTGCACCTCAAAGACTTTTGGTGTCTAAGGCTACGTTCAGACTGCAGGCAAATGTGGCCATATGTGACCGGTGTATGATCGGTTAAAGACAGTTTGAACAGCACAAACCAGATTTTTTCAATTCCAACCCAGACCTCTTTCATATGTGGTCCTAAATCTGGAGGGGGACGTTAATGGGCAAGGTCTGACTTGGGGCCAGCAGAGTGAAACCGGGCCACAGTAAGAACCAGACCGACTCTGTTAGTGTGTGATCTCAGCTGGACCCGGTTCTCCCTTCATGTCCAGGTGGGTCCGTTGATCTGGATCAACGTTTGTGGCTGTGAATGGACTTTGCGCCTATAAACCCATTGTAATTTTAAAAACAACTAATAACTCAAAAAATATTGGTCGTATCAATAAGCAATTTTTGTCCGTCTAATCCTTGACCCAAAATACATAAATACTCCAAAAGGCAAAGGCCACCTCTCTCTAGTTGGTCAGTTATAAAGCTGACACATACACGCACACAGAGGCCACTTGGCTTTCATAATATAGATATATAATAGGCGTTGGGACAGGTTCTGGGTGGGGCAGTGCCCCCATAAATAAACGTCCTGCCCCCTCGAATGAAAGTTTGTGAAGTTTCAGTTGGTAGGGAAAAGGTAAATGAGCTTCACAACAGTGGGGAGATGTAGAGGAATTAATAATGCATTAAGTTTCACTTTCACTTTGTGCATACCCATTGTGAGATATATACGGCACGGACCACATCGCCCCTTGCCCGACCCCCGCGTGCACAACCCCCCCACCCCCAAATTACACACCGCCACACCAAGAGATCAATTTTACAGGAAACACTGTATTCCATCTCTGAGTACTTGTGATTGTCATATAATTCATTTTCACAACAGCACTTATACAGAGGAGTCACCCTTCAGTCTTTTGTGTTGAGTAAAATAGGAGCATGTGGAAGTACTTGGGGCAAGGTGTGGCTTTTTGACAAGCACATTCACACAGCTGTGGCCACATCTGACATCTGTGGTGGAAAAACACAGAATTTTTTTTTGTTTTATTTTCTCCATACTTAACTAATGGACACTCCAGGGAAGCAGCCATTTGTGTAAATCAGACTTGGATGCACATGCACATCCATAGAAGACGCCTGAATAAATGCTTGAAGCCTGCCAAGAAACTCTTCTTTATTGAAGGGAAGATAATGCAGTTACAGTAGATGCACTGCTTAGAGCTGCCTGTTTTAAATGTCAGATTTTTGATGAAGCTCCACGACAAGAATGTTATGATGAACACAGCTCTCCACCAAATATTTCTGTTTTGCTTTCACACTGAACATTATAATTGAATGTATTCTGTTTTGGCTAAACACCTGATCTTTTCCCTCTCTTTTTTTCTTTTTTTTCTCAGGTTGCCCTACATCTGAACATCTACACAGCATTATTGTGAATCAAGTGGGATAGACCATGTGACCAACTTCAGTTTTCAGCTGCGATGTCCTAATTAACAGCATTCCAACTCCCACCCTTGCTTTTCTTTCCAGTTTTATCTCCCTTGAGCCTCCTCTCTCTTCCTGATGTTGTGATTTCTCGCCATAGCACTAACGGCGCCCCTCTGGCGTGATGAGCAGCCTGCGCCAGCAGCATCATGTCAGCACAGGCTCAGAGCGAGACCTCCAGTCAGCTGCCTCCTCTGTCAGCCTCCCGTCAGTTAGGAAGACCCCTAAGAAGCGCCGTCTGTCCCTCCACACATTTTTCAGTCGTAGATGTCGACCCAGTCGTGACACCAAGTGTAAGTCCAAAACACAGCAGAATGGGACTGGAGCAGATGCCACTGTCGGTGCAGAAAATGTCCAGCCCGAAACTTTCCATGATAAAACCTCTGCCCACTCTGCCCTGGGGTTAGCCTCGACCTCCTCCATGTCTGGTTCCTCTTCGGAGCTGCTGGAGTGCCCACTGTGTCTGCTGCGCCATGCACGTGAGCGCTTCCCAGACATCATGACCTGTCACCACCGCTCATGTGCAGACTGCCTGCGACAGTATCTGCGCATTGAGATCTCTGAGTCTCGTGTCAACATTAGCTGCCCCGAGTGCTCAGAACGCTTCAATCCCCACGACATCCAGATGATCCTGGGAGACCGGGCCCTCATGGAGAAGTATGAGGAGTTCATGCTGAGGAGGTGGCTGGTTGCTGAACCCGACTGCCGCTGGTGTCCTGCGCCAGACTGTGGGTAAGAAAGAGATCTGAGGGATTATACATGCGTCTTTTTGAATAAAACATTAGGACAATCTCAGCTTTCATTAAGTTTTACTCACCAGGTGAATCAGGGTGAAGGCTTTATCAGGAAGGGAGACAAGCATGAAGGATCTTAGTTTAAGACAAAATGGCCTCATGCAGGAAGTGATGTTCAATCAGATATCCTCTTACTCCTGTTTGTATCCACAATTTGCTGTAATTATAACCCACTGACACCAATAGATTTTTTTGTAGTTCATTAACTGGGTTTTTCATAGGTTTTCAGGGTGTTTAGTTGGTGCTTGGGTTAAACTGTTTCTCACCATACCCATGTACAAACATTTAGAAAAACTAGAGCAGGTCCCCAGAGAGCAGGTTTAGTGCACATTTTAGATGTTTTGTTTGTAGCATGTGTCAAGGGTTTCACAAACATGCATGTGGAGCTTTCTTATGTACTATTATGTACTTATGTACTTATACTTATGTACTATTGGAAAATATTTTTTCCAATATTCTAACATTTTTAAATTCTGTATTTTGGTTATCCAAGGTGTACTTGATGTGTCATTCTTCTGATAGAGTCGATGCCAGTCTTAAAATAACAAAGTATGCAAGTTCATTGAGGAAGTTTCAAGATTGTAATCTGGTCTTTGAAGTTCACCTGAGCATCCGCATCAAGTTATAAATAACATCAAGTGCTAATAGATCTGTTTCTTCTGTCATCTAAAATAGATGTGAGCTGATATGCAGTGATGCCACTGTTCTCAGACTGTAATTTGTTTGTGTACTTTATATAATGACATAATTGTTATAGGGTGCAGAACACTGTACGTTCTGCTAGACAGATTCAAAGAATTGGTTTTTCAGTCAATCAAGTTTTATTTATATAGCGCCACATCACAACTAAATGTATCTCATGACACTTTACATTTACAGCTGGTCTAAACCAGACTCTTAATAAGCAATTTCACAGACATCCAATAGAATCCTCCAGGAGCAAACACTTGATGACAGTGGTGAGGAAAAACAGCCGTAAACAGGCAGAAACCTGAACCAGACCCAGAGGATGCTCGTCTGCCTTGACCAGTTGGGGTTAAAGAAAGAGGGGTAGAGGAAGAGAAAGGGAGAGAGAGAGATCGGCAGAGGAGGGCAGAAGGGAGGAAATAGGGGGAGACACATGGATGCACAGCAAACTGAAGTAGAATTGTAAAAAACTAGAATTGCTGTTTTTAGTATAAATACCAATAACTAGTACTAATACCTGTAACTGCTACTGCTACCACAACTACTCCAAATACAAGTACTAACAGTGGATATACTACTACTGCAGTTGATAGTACCAATAATAGAAACCTCTACCATCTATGTTACTATATGATAAACAGTATCACAACTGTATGGATAGATGAATAATAATAGTGGAGGCAGGAGAGAAGCAGGACCACAGCAGCAGGTCCAGAGATGATCCCGGGAAAACCTGTGAGGACATAAAGCACAGAGTCCTGCGAAGAAGGAGAGTCAGTAACATGTATTTGCTGGGGTGTGAATAGAGGAGAAGAGGAGAGAGGAGGTGAGACAGGAGGAGGAGCAGAGAGAAGCTCAGTGTATCCTGAAGAGTCTCCCAGTCTAAGCCTATAGCAGCAGAACCAAGAGCAGCCTGAACCACCCTAACTATAAGCTTTATCAAAAAGGAAAGTTTTCTTCCTACTCTTAAACATGCAGGAGGTGGTTCCACAATAGAGGAGCTTGATAGCTGAAGGCTCTAGCTCCCATTCTACTCCACCACGCTCTAGATGGATTGTAGGGAACTAAGAGCTCTTTCAGATCAGTAGGTGCCTGGCCTTGAAGGTCTTTGTAAGTGAGGAGGAGTATTTTCAGGTCTCTCCTAACTTTTACATTTCAGTTGTATTTCACAGATGAAAAAGACAGCCCTAGAAATCTGTTTTATGTGTGAGTTAAATGATAAATGCTGATCAATTATAATGCCTAGAGACCTCACAGTGGTGTTGGACTCAAAACTCAAAATGCCATCCATGATGACTACTTTCTTAGACACTGCATCCTTAATATTTTTTGAGCCAAACACAATGGCTTTAGTTTGTCTGAGTTTAACAGCAGAAAGTTGTTTGGTCATCCAGCTTTTAATCTCTTTAAATGCACTCCTGTAGTTTAGTTAGCTGATTGTTTTCATCAGGTTTGGATAAATATAATTGGGTAACATCAGTGTAACAGTGAAAGTTAATGGGGTGCTTCCTCGTTAAGTTACCTAAAGGAAGCATGTATAAGGTACACTGAGAAGATTCATTATTAACAGTAACAAACTGGAAGCGATCTGTCAGATAGGATTAAACCACACTGATTCAGTTCCTTTAACACCAATTGATTGTTCCAATCGTTGCAGGAGGATGTGATGGTCGAGTGTCGAATGCCGCACTAAGATCTAATAAGACCAGTATAGAAGCACTTAGAAGGTCATTGGTAACTTTGACCAGTGCTGTTTCTGTGTTATGACGTTCCCTAAAACCTGAATGGAAATTATCCAATAGACTGTTGGCCTGAAGGAAGTTACAGAACTGATTGGCTATTATTTTCTCTAGAACAGTGGTTCTTAACCTTGTTGGAGGTACGGAACCCCACCAGTTTCATATGCGCATTCACCGAACCCTTCTTTATTAAAAAATACGATATGATTTTTTTCAAATTCAAGACACAGGTATATGTTTTACTGGTGCACAAAATGAACTGTGCATTAACATCACTGTGCTCAAAGAACAAAACCAATACAGTGCATGAACTTACAACAAATTACATATCTTTTCACAAAGACATGACCTTTTTTAGTACTACCACACTGAAATGGTTTTAATTTTTAACCTTATGTGTTCCAATAATGAACTTACTGTATTTATGCTATTTATCATTTTTAACATTTTAACACACACCCATCACCTAATTTCCATCAGGCTACAATAATAATGAATATTTACTGCAAATCAGTGGGACTTCTGCTGTTGTGTATATGTATGTGTAGGCCGTCAGGTCAACCCGGTTTTCGTTTCATCTCGCTCCGAACTTTCCGAACCACGCAATTTTGACATAAAAAAAGATAATTGCATGTAGTGTATCAAAAAAAAAAGTTCTCGTTACTCCTTCAGTATTTTTGTGATCGTTGTTTTATTACGGCACTAGCTCGGCTTTAGCGTAATATGATTTCTCCTTCCGCGACGGTGCGTCGGTTGTCACATGATTGTAACTGACCAGTGCGGTGACTGAAAAATGTAAACAAACGCTACACATGGCTGCCTCCGTGGTTAACAGGAAGTAGCAAAAGTCATAACAACGATGTGGAAAATATTCAAATAATTAATCGTCAGACGAGTGGAAGAGATTATAAACACTTCCGGATGTGTTGTAGTGCTATAAGCAACAACAATACACCGCGTATATTGGATGTCAATCAGAGAAAGAGTCTCCGAAGCCGTTTGTTTACATACACGGACCTAGCCCGACACACACACCTGACTAATGAGTCGAGTGTGTGTCTTGACCTCCGCCGAACCCCTGAGACTGACTAACCGAACCCCTAGGGTTCGATCGAACCCAGGTTAAGAACCACTGCTCTAGAATCTAAGATGTGATTGGAAGATTTGATATGGGTCTGCTGTTAGTTAAATCTTCAGCATCGAGGCAGGGCTTTTTAAGAAGAGGTTTGATTGCAACTACTTTAAAGGACCATGATACATAGCCTGTTGATGATGATAGGTTGATCATGTCAAGGAGGTGGCTGCTAAGAAAAGGTCGGGTATTGGTAAAACATAATGACCGCTCACCGGTGCCTCTGATTCATGTCTTCATGTCACTCCACATGTAGTCCATTCATTTATCACAATGAAAGCAGAGCTCCATCAAAGAGCCTGCAATCGTTGCAGAAAGTTATGTGATGTGTTCTAAGAATTTTGGACGTGTGGTAGGGATGCAACGGTACTCGCGAAAAATACCAAACCTTTTACCAAACCTTATAGAAGCATTTTATATGCTGACATCACCACATGCATAGACATGATGATGACATCAGCTGGATCAATGCCAAAAAAATCTACAATACGTGCAAGGGCGGGGTTTGTTGTGCCTGGAACCACTTGTTATTGAAGAAATTCATAAAACTGTTGCAATGGAGGGTTGCAGGAATGCTAGGCTCATATGCACTGTGGTTCTTGGTCAGTCTGGCTACAGTGCTGGACAGAAACTTTTGATTGTTTATATTTTCCTTGATCAGTGATGAATAATAAGCTGCTCTAGCAGAACGAAGTGCCTTCCTGTATTTATTTAAATGATCCTGCCAGGCTGAATGGTGTTCTTCCAGTTTAGTAGAACGACACTTTCTCTCATGTTTTTGGATTAGTTATTCAACTGTTCCCTTCTAAGTATAACTGTGTCGTGTTAGGGCAGGTCAGACTTTTGTTTGTTTGGGGTCTGGTAGAAATTCAACAGTTTACTAATTAGGACCTGAGGAGAAGTGAACGTATGGCTCCCCCCACTCAGTAGGTCATCCTGCTTCACCTGCACCTTTAGGCCATGCACACAGTAGAATCTAAACTACTCCTCACCACAGTTTTCCATTTTTCTATACACATATATTCTGTCTAAATCTTCTTGTATTTGTAGAGTTGCTCTAGTGGTCTATATTCTCCACAGTCCCTTTTTATATCCCCGCTGGAGTATATAGGTATACCTGGAATTCTGTCCTTCCGTCTGTCCGAGATTTTTGTCCAACTGATTTCTGGGACACCATTGACCAGATTCTTTTCAAATTTGACACATGTTCTGTAGCACTAAGAGTTCTTTAGCACTAAGGGTGCACAGTTTGATGGCTGAATTTGAAATTTGGGATTTTTTTAATATACATTTTGGAAAATTTAAACTCTGACAATTTGTCCAACTAATTTCTCTAACGTTTTCACCCAATTCTTTTAAAATTTCACACATGTTCTTTATATGTGCCTTTCTTTCAATGTTTCCTTTTTTCCTTTTTTTTCACAAATTTTTGAAAATTTTTTAAAAAGATTGAAAGTTAAAGGGTACTTGTTGTGAATTTTCATAGGTAGCTATTTCAAAAGATCATGTATAATACTAGCAGTTCCTTCAGGTAACTTATGTTATAGTCCTTTGTCAAGTCCAAGTGAGTTCTAAGTCGATGCTCCGTCAGTCCTGCGTGGTCAGCAACATGTTGCCTTGTACATGGGCTGTTCCAGCACCGATAGTAACGCAGACCTGGTTGAATTGTTTGATTACCTAGGCTGTGATGGAGTGGTCACCCACCTTGTGCAGCAGACACCAGTCTAAGATGACACAGTGGCGGAGTGTAAAGCTTATGGCCGCACAAACAAGTATGAACACATGCTTTCTACTTTCCATTCCACTGACTGCTGCTTGTTTACTTGCACTTGATCACCCGGAATCAATGATGGTATGTCATTTCCGACTGGCAATGGCTGCTCCCCATAGGTTCTGCCCCTGTCCATAATTCACATAATAAAAAGGTTCAGTGTGTGGGGTATTTATGGTGAGCAGGAGGGGCAAAGTGTTCTGTGACCTGGTGGTGGAATTGGTAAGCTCTGCTTACTTTTTCACTGGTTATTGTCAGTTGTAGTGGTTTTAGACCTGACAAGATCTTGGCTATATTTCATCAACCCTTCTGACCTTTGTTACCTTTGTTAAAATAATGGCTCTTTCGTGTGTTTGTTTTAGCTTCTCATGTCCTGAATTCCAAATCAGTCGCGCTCTGGCTAACAGCCACAATCTCCTCTGATTAATGCTCTCTCTTTATTGTTGAATAATTGCCCTTGCAAGTTATTAGACTGTTCAGTTCAGAAGATAAGTTCACACAGCTCACTGGTACCTTAGAGGTTCACTCTTTTTTTTCCACCTAGATAATTGTAATATATTTTCCACATTTCCACAACTGTATTTACTGTTTCTTAGGTGGAATCAGTGGGTGTTAGCATGTCTATTGGATCTAATTCTCATCTCATTTCAACTCACTCAAAGCCACTAGGTACGGCCTGCATATCAGCTGGTACCATCATCTCTGCTTAATTTAAATACATTTCAGGGATTTGTGCTTAACTTACTAGATGTCTGTATTGCTCTTGGCTTTGCACTACAGAGTTACAGAGTCATATTTAAGAATTTAGATATTGTTGTCTGTGTATACAATGTTTGAGGGTTTCATGCAAACTGCACATTCTCATGTTGATTGTTTACATTTGGTCTTTATGCACTTGTAAACATTCTGGTCCCACTAATGAGCTGTTTGACATCCTCAGCTAGAGTGTGTACTTTTCCTCACTGGAGGAATATAAAGTACATTCACTCAAGTACAGTTTGAACCCCACTATTGCCAGTTGCAACATTTAAGATGAACACATGCATCCAAATTAATTACAGCCCAGTGTTGGAGGCAAAAGAACACCCATTCTGTGCTCTTTCTGTGCAAGTAAATGAACCTTATCAGGTCTCCCACTGCTTGCTTTGTCTTGTTATTTGTGTTCTGTTCTTCCATTTTTCATTCATCATATGTACTGCTCTATACACACAGAGACTCTGTGATTTCCTCCAGTCATGCAAAATTCTTGAATCATTGCGCAAGAGCCTATTGATGAACTTATTACAGAAAGTCAGCAATTACCTCAATCCAGTAGTGCACTCCCAAAACAGTTTGTGGGCTGAGTATGTATTTAACACACGAGAATTTTCTCAGCTTCACCTATTCAAGGTTTTTTTTTTCTCCTATACTTGTTGTTTTAGTTCTGCTGAACCCTAATGATGTGCTTGAATATAACCTCCATGCTGTCCTCCTGGGGAATGTCTTTAATAAACCATTCTTTCTTTTCCTCTCCCAGTTATGCAGTGATTGCATTTGGCTGCGCCAGCTGCCCAAAGATCACCTGTGGGCGTGAGGGATGTGGGACAGAGTTCTGCTACCACTGCAAACAGCTGTGGCATCCCAACCAGACATGTGACACTGCACGGCAACAAAGGGCCCAGAACCTCCGGCTAAGGAGTTTCAGGTCCTCCTCCCTCAGCTACAGCCAAGAGAGTGGAGCTGCAGGTAACATTCACACACCTCAGCTGACCAGTTGGGTGAAATTTATACACACTAAGAAATGCCAGTTGCTTTTCTTAGTTTTTCCCTTTATGTGTCTCTCACAGATTGTCTGCAGGTTTTTTAAAAGGTCTTAAAATATCTTAAAAAGATTAAGTGTGTTGTTATTCAAAACTCTCAACAGCAGAGGGAAGCCATGCACCAGAATGTACCCACATCTACCAGAACCATCAACACATGGAATTACATACTGAACAAGTGGTGCCAGGCACAACAAACCCCGCCCCTCACACATATTGTAGATTATTTTGCCATCGATCCAGCTGATGTCATCATGTCTGTGCATGTGCTGATGTCAGCATAGACATAGACAGCATAGACAAATTTCGGCCATCATAAATAAATGGGAAAAATACATTTTTTAAATTCATAAAAATGTTTTACTTTGACCTACTTTTCCCAAAATGTAATCATATCTATTTTGGGTCACTGGCAGTCTATAGACACAATTTGGTATGGATTCAACCAACAGTTTTGCTGCTTAAGTGTTAACAAACAAGCAAACAAACCGAACCAAGAACAATACCCCTTGCCTCCCTTTCGGGGGCAGGGTAATAATATGGGAAAACTCATTGTTCACACACACCTGTATTATGACACTATTGATTTGTGTTCTTCAAGCACAAACTCAGTCAAAATAACTGTCTTACAATCTTGACGTACTTCATCAGCCAATATTTTACATCATCTAGCTATTCTCTATACGTCGTCTTCTCTGTTGGAGGGAGAGGATGCTGGCGCTGTCTGTTTGGTGCTTCTTCTACTCAAAACTTTTGACGGCTGAGCATTTTCTTTATGCTCTGTCAAATCATTTGCCTTTTTGACAGCCCAGCAAGACCTTATAACCACACAGCTAAGTTACTAGGATGCCTGTACCTGTTCGCGTCAAAGGGCTGTATACCGTCTATCTTCCATCATCAGTGCCGGCTCCAACCTGCCTTTCTTTCTGTCGATAGTAGGAGTGTTTCCATGTCACTCCTTGCACCGTCCAGCTCCCTGATAAAGGATCTTTCAGTGTCTGTCTGCTAGCTGTCTTTCTGGTGGATCTGGCTGTTTCTGCCTGTTAGCTGCCCACTTGCTGCCACCGTCTGGCTGCACCTAGCAGTGAGTGCTAGCAGCTACAGCCATAGTGCTGACCTCGCTGCCTCAGTTTCGTGGCACCATTCTCGTTGTCCCACTCACTCTCCCTCTTTCAGTAGTTTTCCACTGTGTCGTCCTATCGGGTCGGACTGTGGATCACTCCACTCCTTGAGGCTCTCATCTCACCTGGTTGCTGTACTGCTGGTGGCTACCACCGGGCTAACAGTGTGCTTCATGTTTAATGACTCCATCTCACAGCTGCCCAAACTGAAGACCCACCCCATTCCATCATGCATATCCACCATAAAACACCGAGTTCCTACGCAGACCTTGTTATGTCCATGAAGGGTCACAGAGAAACTTTATTTACACTCAACCTGGTGGCACCAACTCCTTTACTTCCTTCTGGTCTACCTGTCACTCCATCACAGCCTGAAAGCGTCATCAGAGTGCTGGCGCTGTAGGGATTTGTACCGCTGGTAACATCATGAGACTGCTCTGCTCCAAGTTGGATAGGAAACACAGATGGGAGTCCATCCTGCTCTGACCAGTTCAGAGGACCTCTGCCAAATCAAGTACAAAAATGGAGCTTTACAAAAAGCAGTCCCTAACAAATACATCCTGTCTGATCCATGATCATATTCTGCATAAAAGAGGTTGATTTGCACCAACCTGAGGTGCTCTCTTCTCTGAATGAAGCCTGTACTTGTGGACACAGTTACCTGCAGAGGGCATGCAGCACTGATTAGGGTGGTGGTCTGGCGGTTATTGACCATGATGTCCTGAAGCTGACTCCTCAGTTTCTACCTGACGTGTCCTCATTTAAATTCCTGTCATTCACATCCAAACTCCCTTCTCAGATCAACATTTTACTTATCCAACATCCACCTAAACCACACCCGGTCTTCATCGCAGAGATACATCATCTCCTCACTTTACTCTGTTCTTCATCCTCCGACAATATCAGAAAATGTTTTTGTTATTACTCTGTATGTGGAACTCCCCCATGACCACCTTAGAGCCCCATGGTCACTGGACTCCTAGAGAAAGGGACTCCAGACTTTCCTGTTGAGACAGGCTTTTCACCATAATGTTTTATCTTACATTGAGTATTTTATTCTAAGACTTTCTTTTTTACTGTGGTATTTAGAGATTCTTTTGAATGAAAAGTGCCCTCTAAATGCAATTGATTATTATTGTTATCAGCTTAACTCTGTTTTCAGACAGAAAACAAATCACCTCTGTTTTTGTGTAGTTTGTTATTCTAGTAGCTGCTCTAAACATCCATTTTCAGTTGTCCAAACAAGCACAGAGGTATGACAGTTTAGTCTAAACCATGGATCAACAAATAGCAGCAGACATAACTTCTTATCTCAGTGACACAATACTTTGACATCTTTGACATGACATCCCAGCTACACAACCACTAATTATACTTTTACCTAACCTTCTGCATGAAGGTCCACATCTCTGATAATACAGTTTGTTAAATTTATCAGACTAAATCTACTAGCATTCAATTTTAGTATTTGATACCTTGTGTTAATAAAATCCAAATATTGTCAGTGTAAAATACTTAAATTATCTTCCTTTAGGTGATGATATCAAGCCATGTCCTCGCTGTGCTGCCTACATCATCAAGATGAATGATGGCAGCTGTAACCACATGACCTGTGCTGTTTGCGGCTGTGAGTTCTGCTGGCTCTGCATGAAGGAAATCTCTGATTTGCATTACCTGAGGTAAGAAAAACGCCCAGTTAAAAAGCAGCTAGTTCCACTTTTCTCCCATCCACTGTTTTTGACATTGCATAATATTTTGGTTTGGTGTGATAATTTTTTTTAGTGTTTCCTCTTTGGTTAAAAAGTACATTTTACTGGTTGTGTGGTGTATCAATAGTTGATTTTTTTTTACCTCTCATGTGCACTAAGGCAGTGAGAATGTTCTTCAAATCAAATGAGTGATTTAATCAAGCCTATTTCTTAATTAAATTTTGAATTGTACTTTTGACAAAAATTGAGTAGTATTTTCCTTTTGTTTGCACAAATTCTAAACAAAGCATGTAACAAAACATGTAGAAATATAGAATATAATCGTTAAAGTATTGAACTGAAAAAAAGTAAGCAAAAACATTTTTCAGCCGTAGCTGTCAGCAAAATAAATACAGGCCTGATAATATGAACTATATATATATATATATATATATATATATATATATATATATATATATACTTTAACTTGAAGTGTGAGCCTTACAATAGTTGGCGTTGTATAAAGAAAGTGTTTAAACACTAAAAATAAATGTGAGGATTTGAGGGATCTTATTGCAGAAATGGACGGTTATATTTCATAATTCTATTTTCATAAGGATTTAGCCCTTATAGATCCTCTGTACCATAAGTGCACCCATGATAAATCCATCCATCTTCATCCACTAACCCGGGTCGTAGGGGCATCAGCCTGAGCAGAGAAGCCCAGACTTCTCTCTGTCTCTGGCCACCTTCTCTAGTTCCACCGGGGGGATTCCAAGGCGTTCCCAGGCCAGCTGAGAGGTGTAATCCCTCCAGCGCATCCTGGGTCTGCCCCGGGCCTGGCCAACCTTGTCCCAGTTGGACACGCCTGAAACACCTCACCAGGGAGGCGTCTGGCCGGGCCCCGTGGGCTAAGACCCGGCCAGCAGGCGCTCGCCGAAGAGCCCCTCCCCCAGACCTGGCTCCAGGGTGGGGCCCCGGTGACCCTGATCTGGGCGAGGGAACCACAGTCCTTTGGTTTAACATTCATACAGGTTTTGAAATGCACTTTCTCATCTGCAAATCTGAGATATGATGGTTTTAAAAATTGTCTAAGAGCGGAACACGCGTCAGCTCTTTTTCACACTTTCGCTGTGTTTTATTCATGTTTTTGTCATTGTACACTGTAGGAAAGCAGTTTACATACTTGTATGAATGGAGAATCTCATTTTTCTGTTACACACTCCATTCTGATCCACAGCTGAAGTTAGACCAATCATGCAGCAATGCGCACATATCTTCACTTATTCCTGTGTGTAATTTAATCAGTCATTTGTCCCTCAGCTGATGCATATTTAATTGGTTGAATCCATTGTCTGTTAACTTTTGTCAGCCTATTAGTAATTCTGGAGAGGTATGGGGAGAGACGGGAAAGAAATACTGTAGACTTGTCCAATGAAATGTCACCCTCTGTGTGGAGCTGGACAGGAACTGTTTTACTGCATGGCATGAATTTAAAAAAAACAAAACAAGCGCCATAAGCACTGCTTCTTCTGATATTGATACTTATGCATGGACGTCATAGCGATGCGGTGTGTTACTTCCATGTTGTCTGCTCAGAGTTGCTGATAAACTTGCTCGTTGCGTGTTGTCTCGTCAAGCTCATGCTGAATTTTTACGTCTGAACCTCCTCGACAAACCATGGTGTAGTTTTTTGGGCTGTCATCATGTGGATTAACCTACCGCTAGATTTACTGTAAACTTCCACATCTGTTTTTGTAAAACAGCGGGTCACAGAGACAACTGTGACCAATCAGTGGTCTGCAGTGTTTACACGTCACCTTTTAGTATCTGGTTCCCAGTCTGGGAACCTCAGCGGAGGCGATACCAAAAAACTAGTAGGGGGTACCAGATTCCAGGTCCTTTTTCATAATGGAAACGCAAAAAGTTCGAGTCAAGTCAAGCCGATACCACGTAGTGGAAACGCAGCATAACCGAGCCCCTGCTTGAGGGTAGGTAATCCAAACAGTCCTGAAAACTCCTGGGTGGAGCTTAAAGGTTTACTCGCTGCTGATTGGGTTGACCCAGAGCAGCAAAGGAAACAAAAGGTATTTTTAAAGCTCTGCATAAGACAGGTAGTAAATAGTAGGATTCGGGAAAATTAACAGTTACAATTGAGAGAATAATATATGATAAGTGGACTGACGCAGATGTGCAGGCCCTGCTTGTGTTCTACGGCCAAATTAGTCGCATTACAATCATATCTGATTAAGTGGGCAGTGGGTCTGCCTCTGCAGTGGAGACACAGCAGCCAAGAGGTACGAGTCAGAGCATGGTCCTGTAAATACCCCCCTTCCTGCTTTTACCTGCAGTGGAAACACATTTTGTCTTTACCAGGAACTTGTACACTAGGAATTGCAAATTTGTATATTCCATTTCTACAAGTTTCACATAGTTTTTGTTTTGATTATTTGACCATTGGACTAAAAAGCCAGACCAAACAAACCCTGGTTGTAACAGGACTTATCACATGCTTCAACCTTTAAACCTTTGTTTCACTTTGATCATAACCTCACACCCACAAATCAAGTTTTCTGTTTTCCCTGACAAGCTCTTGAATTTGTTTTCATTCTGTCTTTTCAGTCCATCAGGCTGCACCTTCTGGGGCAAGAAACCCTGGAGCAGGAAGAAGAAGATCCTGTGGCAGCTGGGTACACTGGTCGGCGCTCCAGTGGGCATCGCTCTCATCGCTGGCATTGCCATCCCTGCAATGATCATTGGCATCCCCGTTTATGTGGGAAGAAAGGTGAGGGCTAGCAGCAGGCCCCCATAGTTGTGGTACTATTTGTTGCTTTTAATAGAGATCAATATAAAGCAATGTGTAATATCCATGAACACAAACATGCAGTGTGTACCTTTATTCCGTCTTTTTAAAAATTCTATTATCAGTTCACAAACACCTGCTCTGTGGAAACATCATCTCTCCAGTCAATCCTGCCTAAACGTTTGCCAGTAATGTGACTCGAGTGTACCAAGTAATTAACAGAGATAATTTGCCTCCTCAGATTCACAATCGTTACGAGGGTAAAGACATCTCCAAACACAAGAGGAACTTGGTCATAGCTGGTGGTGTGACACTGTCGGTGATTGTGTCACCTATGGTCGCAGCAGTCACTGTTGGTAAGACATGATGTGTTTTCTGTTGCTCTGTCAGCAGATGTCTCAACAAAATGTGTAAAGGCCTTTCTCTGATGGACAATTTGTCACAAATACAAATACCTTTTTCAGATAATTTGCGACATTTTGCAAATGCTTGAACCTTTATTTAACAACAAAGAAGATTGGTTTTCCTACTATTCTAAGGCTTAGATGTAGCACTTGTGCCATTTTGGTCTCCACCTTAGAACTGACCATCAAAAATAAATAAATAACATTATTTAGATCCAGTAGTTGTTGTTAGTCCTTACATGATTTGTGTTTTTTTTTAAGATTTGGGTTTGGTTCCACATTTTTGTGCATAGATAGGGAAATAATGATAATAAATATGCTTGAAAATAGGACATTTTTTCTTGTGACATGACCCCACATTGCCCATCAGTTTGCATAAGACTTCCATAGAACCAAAAAAATGTAAACGAGTGCACTGTTTTAATCATCGTAAAATTTTCTTGAGATAACCCCCAAATCTCACAATTTGTGAAACACTGCAACACGTAAGCCTACCAGAAACTTAGGGAAATCCAGGAACTTAATTATAGCTTGTACATATAAAGAAATTTAGATTCTGATGGATGTAATGTTCTCAAGTTGGGGCAGAAAAAAATTATACTATGTTTAATGGCATTTACTTTTTATTGCACTTCTTAATTATTTGGGAACTGAGTTGCACTTATGCAAATAGAATTTCTGTCAGTTCTTGGTGTTTATACCCCATCATAGATTCTGCTTTTGCACCTTTTGTTCATAACAGTCTGGATGGTCCTTGATTAATGAAAACACTGAAAAACCTTTCGTTATGAACTAAATAAAGGTACAAGTAAGTTAACAAATCACAGATTTAAGTTTTTATTGCACTTAGAAAATACCTCAGCTTTTGTGGACATGAGGATTGTACTACATAAAGCGGATATTAGGTTTAATTAAATGGACGCAAAACATGCTTTTATATCCTGTTACTGATTTATTCTCTATAAGGATGGATTTTAAAAAAAAAAATTCACAATGTTTGAAAAGTGTTGAATCTGGAAACACATTTGAGGGTGTTCATTTTTTGTAGGAATCGGTGTTCCCATCATGCTGGCTTACGTCTATGGAGTCGTCCCTATCTCACTGTGCCGCAGCGGTGGCTGTGGAGTGTCCACTGGCAACGGGAAAGGAGTGCGAATCGAGTTTGATGACGAAAATGACAACATAGGAAATGGAGCCACGGCTGCAGGTGAGCCTCTGACATTGGCTGACTGTGAGCGAACAACACAATGGAAAAAATGTTTCCAGTGGGACACCACAAAGAACATGCCAAGGGAAAGACATGGCATGCCTCTAAAGTTAGATTACTGTGCATTGTCAGCTAAAGCAACAAACTAAATATGAAGTAGTTTCATCTTGTTATATAGGAACTGAGACTGCACTCATATTATTTGGGTTTACTACACCCTGGCATTGGCACCAGAACAGGGGGGGCCAAGGGGCCATTAGCCCCCCCACTTTATGGGCCTGCCCCCCCACACTCAGTTCCACCACTGGCACATCACCATTAGGCCAGGACCTGACTCTGCTGAGAGGCTGTGACTCAGAGGTCTGTCTGTCTGTCTCTGTCTGTCTGTCTGTCTGTCTGTCTGTGTCTGTCTGTCTGTCTGTGTGTCTGTGTCTGTCTGTCTGTCTGTCTCTGTCTGTCTGTCTGTCTCTGTCTGTCTGTCTCTCTCTCTCTCTCTCTCTCTCTCTCTCTCTCTCTCTCTCTCTCTCTCTCTCTCTCTCTCTCTCTCTGAGGACAAAGAATGCTGTAATGAACTACATTAAATTTGAATAGAAAATAACACTGCAAACAGTGTCTTATTAGCCTGTTTATCTCACCGGCCAATAAGCCACGTGCTGTTGTGAAGGCAGTGTGTCTGTATTCGTTGTCGTCTTCATTATCATCTTCGTCAGCAATGTCTTCAAACATCTCCCACAAAACTACTGGTTGGATTCATTTCAAAGTTTTTATGTAGCTTCCTTGGGACAATGTCTACACAGTTTGTTCTACAGTTTTGTGAAATTTGGATTTTTTTTAAATTTTTTAAATATTAAAAATTTGCCTTTACTTATAAAGGGCCATGGTTTATAACATGGAAACGGTTAGGAAATCATGTATGGACTTTCATTGCATTAGTTGAGTTCTCCTCCACTGAAAGTACCACCCACTTCTATTGGGAGATTGATCTCCTATATCAAGACCACATGACTCTAACATAGAATAGACCCTGACAACCTCATAAATTCAACTTGGTTTTGATTCTTGATAGAACATGCTGCTGAGATACAGGGACATTGGACCTATTTTTTTCTTCTCATCCTGCAATAAAGCCACTGGATGACTGTTATTATCTTCGAACTGAATGAAGAAATGACAGTTTTCACTGTATCTCAGC